>NC_135547.1:130903369-130915869 GCF_045843805.1 Urocitellus parryii
GGGGAGGAAATAGAGGAGGAGGAGATGGAGGAAAAGCAGGAGAAGGAGAAGGAGGACGAGAAGGAGTAGAAGGAGGAGGAGTGGGAGGATGAGGGACAGAAGGAAGAAGAGGAGAACGATGGGGAGGAGGAGGAGTAAGAGGAGAGGGAGGAGAAGAAGGAAGAGATGAAGGAGGAGGAAGAGAAGATGGAGGAGGAGGAGGGAAAGAAAAGGAAGAGGAGAAAGAGGAGAAGAAGGAGGAGATGGAAGAGGAAGAGGAGGAGAAGGAGGGAAATGAGGAAAAAGGAGGAGGAGGAGGAGATAAAAGAGAGATGATGATGTTGATGATGATGAAAAGGAGGAAAGATGAGGAGAAGGAGTACGAAAAAGAGGGAGGAGGAGAAGAAGTAGGAGATGAAGGAGGAGGAGATGTAGAAGGAGGAGGAGGAAAATAAGGAGGAGAAGGATATGGAGGAGGAGGAGAAGGAGGAGGAGGAGGAGATGGAAGAGGAAAAGGAAAAAGGAGATGGAGGAGGAGAAGGAAGAGGAAGAGAGAGATGAGAAGGAGGAGGAGAAGGAGGAGAAGGAGGAGAAGAGGAGGAGGAGGAAAAAATGATGAGTAGGAGAGAACAAGGAGGAGGAGCTGGAGGAAGGAGGAGGAGAGAGATAGGAAAAGGAGGAGAAGGAGCAGGAGGAGGAGGAGATAAGGGAGGAGGGGGAAAAGGAGGAGGAGGAGAGATGGAGGAGAGATGATGAGGAGGAGGACGAGAAGGATGAGGAGGAGATGGAGGAAGAGGAGGTGGAGGAGAGGAGAGGGAGGGGAAGAGGAGGAATAGAAAGAGATAGAGGAGGAGGAGGAGATCGATGAGGAGGAAGTGGATGAGGAGGAGGAGGAGAAGGAGGAATAAAGGAGAAGGAGGAGGAGAGATGATGATGATGAGGAGGAGGAGGAGGAAGGAGAGATGGGGAGGACTGGGAGAGATGAGGAAGAAGATAAGGATAGATGAGGAGGAGGAGCAGGAGGAGGACAAAGAGAAGAGGAAAGAGAAGAAGGAGAAGATGAAGGAGGAGGACAAGGAGATGGAGGAGGAGGAGGAGATGGAGAAATATGAGGAGATGGAGGAGGAGAGGAGATGAAAAAGGAGGAGGAGGAAGAGGAGGAGGAGGAGAGATGATGATGTTGATGATGATGAGGAGGAGAGATGAGGAGGAGGAGAGGGAGGAGAAGAAGGAGGAAATGGAGAAGGAGTAGATGGAGAAGGAGAGGAGAAAGGAGGGGGAGGAGGAGGAAGAGGATGAGAAGAAGGAGGAAGGGAAAGAGGAAAGAGAAGGAGGAGGAGGAGAATGGAGGAGAAGGAGGAGATGTAGGGCAGATGATGATAAGGAAAGGATGAAGAGGAGAGATGAGGAGGAGGAGGAGAGGAGATGGATGAGGAGGAGGAAGTGAGAGATGAGGAGGAGGAGGAGGAGATGGAGGAGGAGGAGGAGATGGAGGAGGAGGAGGCGGAGATGGAGTAGGAGGAGGAGGAGGAGGAATGGTGGAAGAGGAGGATGACAAGGAGTAGCAAGAGATGGAGGAGGAGGAGATAGAAGAGAGATGATTGATGTTGATGATGATGAGGAGGAGAGGTGGAGTAGGAGGAGAAGGAGGGGGAGGAGGAGGAGGAAGAGGAGGAGGAGGAGAAGAGATAAGGAGGAGGAGGAGGAGCAGGAGGAGGAGGAGAGGGAAGAGAAGGACTAGGAGATGGTGGAGGATCATGTGGAGATGGAGGACATGGAGGAGGAGGAGGAGGAGGAGGAGGAGAGGAAGGAGGAAGAGGAGGAGCAGGAGGAGGAGGAGAGGGAAGAGAAGGACTAGGAGATGATGGCAGGATCATGTGGAGATGATGGAGATCATGGAGGAGGAGGAGGAGGAGAAGGAGAGGGAGGAGGAGGAGGAGGAGGAGGAGGGGATAGTAAAGGAAGAGATGGAGAAGGAGGTGGATGTAGAGGTGGAGAGGAGCAAGATGGCTCCCTGCCTTATGCCTGCCTGCTGGGTCCCCACCCTAACGTCCTCAGCCACACACCTCTTTAGGGTAGGACGGTCCCTGCAGAAGCCTAATCGTGATTGACGTCATCTCCTGGCAGGTGGCAAAGGCATGGGCGGCTGGGAAGGGGGCATCCGAGTGCCCGGGATCTTCCGGTGGCCCGGGGTGCTGCCCGCCGGCCGTGTGATCCAGGAGCCCACCAGCCTGATGGACGTGTTCCCCACCGTGGTCCAGCTGGGGGGCGGCCAGGTGCCCCAGGACAGGTCCGTGTTCACAAGGTCGTCTTCCCTCCCTCCTATGAGCCCCCCGTCGCTCCCAGTTCAGGGCTGGAAATGCCACCATCACGTTTCTATCTGCTGTCTAGCAACATCCCTGCATCTTCCATCTGTGTGTCTAACATTGATTATCGGTTCATTGTCGACATCCGTCAATCTGTCTACTGAAGACATTTATTTTAAAGAACTGGCTCACGGGCTTGTGACAGCCAGTAGTAAATCCAAAATTCTGGCACTCAGCGAGCAGATTGCACCCCTGGACATTATTTCTATCAGTCTTGAGACCAAAAAAAAAAAAAAAAAAATCCCAACTTCTCCAGTAGACCTGTTCTTTGCCTTGAAGGCCTTCAACTACTTAGACAATGCCCACCAACAACGTTATTGTGGGTTAGCGGCTCAACCTAAACTCAAATGCTGTGGGTGGTTGCTCTCCTCCACCAAATACCTTCCCAGCCACATGATCACACATCCGGTGCTCTGTGTCTTCGGGTCCTGTGTTGACCATTCCACCCAGTCCACATGGGAAGTATTTGAAGAACTGAGTCTTACTGAACACAGACAGATATTTTTCTGGTCTCATTCCCTAAACTACAGGAATTTCATGCAGGAGGAGACCCATGGGTCCTAGGAGGACATCCTGTCTCCTCATGGAACAGATGTAGTCACCCTTAGGTTTGGGTATCCACAGGGGTCCTGGCACCGAGCCTCAACTCCAACTCCACCCCCACTGCAAAAATAAATTAATAGGCTTAAAATATTTTTTTGAGGAAAAACACTTGCATTTCTACATTCAATATTCAGATTTTTTCTTTAATCATAAAGCAGGACTTCCTTCTTGTCTAGCTGGGCTCAGGAGACTCTGCATGCATATCCAGGGCCATGGCGGGGTGCGGGCGGGTGTGCATAATGGTGAGGGGGTGCTGCCTACGAGATGGCGTGGTGTCTTAGAATACCACAGGCCTCTTGTTAGAATACCCAGAGCCACTCGGTTGAGGAGTCTCCGTGACACACTCATCTGGGGCCCTTGTAGCCCCAGGCTCGCATCCCCCCACTGGCCGCCACTGCTCCTGAGCATCCTTGCTCTGACCCCGCCCTTGCTCTCTGCATCAATCAGGGTGATTGACGGCCGCAGCCTGGTACCGCTGCTGCGAGGAGACGTGGAGCACTCTGAGCACGAGTTCCTCTTCCACTACTGCGGGCAGTTCCTGCACGCGGCCCGCTGGCACCACAGGGAGAGTGAGTACCGCAGGTCCTGCTGCCGGGCGCCAGGGGGCGCTGGGAGATGCAGCCGGAGGAGGGAGGGGGATGGATAGATGGATGGATGGATAGACACATGGATGGATGGATGGATGGATGGGTGGGTGGGAGGGTGGATGGGTGGATGGGTGGATGGATGGATGGATGGATGGGTGGATAGATGGGTGGATGGATGGATGGATGGATGGGTAGATGGATGGGTGGATGGATGGATGGATGGATGGGTGGGTGGGTGGGTGGATGGATGGGTGGGTGGATGGGTGGATGGATGGATGGATGGATGGGTGGATGGATGGATGGGTGGGTGGGTGGATGGATGGATGGATGGATGGATGGGTGGATGGATGGGTGGGTGGGTGGGTGGATGGATGGGTGGGTGGATGGATGGATGGACAGATGGATGGATGGATGGATGGATGGGTGGGTGGATGGATGGGTGGATGAATGGGTGGATGGGTGGATGAGTGGATGGATGGGTGGATGGGTGGATGGATGGATGGATGGATGGGTGGATGGGTGGATGGGTGGATGGATATGTGGGCAGGAAGATAGATAGATAGATAGATACATAATAGGTGGGTGGATGGATACATAGATAGATGATGAGTGGATGGGTAGATGGGTACATGTATGGATGGTTGATGGATGGAAGATGGATGGATTGATGGATAGATGGGGGAATGGTTGGATGGATGGATGAGTGGATGGATGGATGGATGGATACATGGATGGATGGTGGATGGATTAGTGGGTGGAAGGATAGATGGATGGATGAGTGGATAGATGGATGGATGGATGATAGACGGATGATGGATTGGTGGATGGATGGGGGATGGATGGTTGGATCACTAGCTAGCTAGATGATGGATGGTTGGATGGATAGATGGATGGATGGACGAGTAGATAGATGATGGTGAGTGGGTGGATAGATATTGATGGATGGATGGATGGGAGGGTGGATGGATAGATGGATGGTGGATTGGTGGATGGATGGATGGGCAGGAGGGTGAATAGATAGATGATGGGTGGATGGATGGATAGATGAATGGATGGATGGATGGATGGATGGAAGGGTGGATAGATAGATGGTGAGTGGATAGATAGATAATAATGGATGGATGGATAAATGGATGGTTGGATGGGTGAGTGGATGGATGGATGGGTGGATGGATAGGTGAGCAGGAGAATAGATAGAAAGATAGGTAGATAGATAGATAGATGATGAATAGATGGGTGGATGGGTAGATGGATAGGTAGATAGACAGATGCTGTGTGGATGGATAGACATAGAGATGGATCTAAAGAATAGGTATATGCACAGCTGATCAAGGGGGGTCCCCTGCTTTTGTCTAGTTATTTTGATGTACACGCTAATCTCATCTGAAAACCTGCGTTCAGAGGGACATCCCGACTCCCATCAGGATGATTGAGAGATGCACAGATACACAGATGCTCCGTGGAAAGATTGCTAGGTGATAGATAAGGAGAGATGATTGACCATCCAACAGAGATACACAGATGTGCAGACGGGTGGTGATGATTGACAGATGGGTGCAGAGAGTCGGACATACAGATAGATAGAATGGGTGGGTGCTGGCAGAGATGATTGACAGGTACACAGACTCTCAGATAATGAATAGCTGGACAGATGGGTAAAGAGACAGAGTAGAAAAATAGATGATAGATTATGGGTGGACAGACAGCCAGACCTAGATGACTGATAAATGCACCGAGATTATATATATATATATTAGTCTGTGAACCATCCACACCCCCCACCATGTCTATACATATATCACCTGTCCTGAGCGGATCCCACCCCTGTGACCGTCTATCTGTCCATCCCCAAGTCCCTCTGCCACATACCCTGTCCGCCGGGGGCATGCCCATAGACACTGGTGACCTGGACAGGGATGTGGGGCGCAGGGCCACCCTGAGCCGCTCCACTGTCGCCGCTATGCCCACAGGTGGGAGGCTCTGGAAGGTCCACTACATGACACCGAGGTTCCAGCCCGCGGGCTCGGGCGCCTGCGGGGACCAGCATCTGTGCCCCTGCTCCGGGGACGGCGTCACCCAGCACAGCCCGCCCCTGCTCTTCGACCTCTCTAGCGACCCTTCCGAGGCCTGGCCACTGTCCCCCGACTCCGAGCCGATGTTCCACGCCGTGGTCCAGCGCGTGGGCGAGGCCGTGGCGCGGCACCGGGGGACCCTGCGCCCTGTCCCGCAGCAGCTGACCCTGGGCAACGTCCTGTGGAAGCCCTGGCTGCAGCCCTGCTGCGGCACCTTCCCCTTCTGCTCCTGCAGCAGTGACGACGGGGACAGCTCCTCCCAAGAGCCAGCGCCATGAGAAGGTGTCCCAGGGCGACCAGGGGACAGCGTCTCCAAGGAGACCCCTCCCCCAGTTCCCCCCTTGAGGACCCTGCGGGAGTGGGTCACTGAGCCATCTTGCTCTGAGAGGATTCCAGGGACCACCTCTCTCCTGACCCTGGGGTCTCACAGGGGCTGACCTCCTGTCCCCTCAGCTGCCAATCACCACAGAGCTGCCTTGGGAACACCCAGCCTGACCACAGGCCAGGCAAACGGGTCTGCACCCAGTCCACTTTGGTTGGCCACGTAAAGATCCTGTTCTGTGCTTCGGAATCAGTGATGGCTGAGGATTGACCCTCATGGCCACCTCTTGGGGTCACTGTCTTGGTACCCTTGCTGTGTGACTTAGAAATTGCCTCCAGGCTATCCACAAAAGTCCCAGAGAATAAGAAAACTTTCAACAAGGTTGCAGGATATTGTCTTCCAGGAAATGGGAGGCCCAACTTCCTGCTGTACTGCCCTAACTATGGGAGAGTGGGCCTCATGGTGTCAGGAGGGTTGCTTCAGCTCTGGCCCTCCCATACCCAATCCAGGCAATAGGATAGAGCCAGAACTAAGAGGCCTCCTCTCCTCCGAGTCTGTCCCTGTGAAGGATAATTATCACAGAACCCACAACTTTTGGCTTTCAGCTCTCTGTAGAGAGAACCGGAAATTGAGAAATACCTGGCTCTCATGAAGCGAGAGTAAGTCTCTGCGGCATAGAAATGAGAACAGCTTCCTTGAGTGGGCCGAGGTTTTTGATGTATCACTAAAACTGCCGGAAGAAACACCCTTTATCTCATCCTGCTGGGAAGCACACGCCAATACCAGTACCTGTTATTAGCAAGTGATCATGCATTCCTATTCTGTCTCTAGCCTCCAACTTGAAGGTGGATCCAACCAAGGAGCCACTGTGATACCCAGCCCTGGAAGCTTCTGTCATCCAGAGATCAGGGGGGCAGAGCGTCTTCCTGGGCCAGGGTCCCAGACAAGGGCTGAGGGTTCTGCTAACCAGGCAGCTGACCCTCCCTGCCCTGGCTCTTAAAGTCCTTGGAGGGAAATGAATTATAGGTAGAGGTTTTTGTTGTGGTTTAGATCCAGAATGTCCTTCAAAGGCTCTTGTGTTGACAGTGTGGTCCCCAGGGCAAGAGTGCAGAGGTAGGCTTTGGGGAAGTGATTGGATCTCGAAGCTCTGAGCTCATCAGTGGGTTAGTCCATTGAGGGCTGAACAGCGACTGGGAGGTGGTAGGACATGGAGCCTACTTGGAGGAAATGCTTCCTTGGGGGTGTGGCCTTGGGGACTATATCCTGTCCCTGGCTTTTCTTCCCCCCTCTCTCCTTCCTGCTGCCCTGCCCTAAGCTGAGTTCCTCCTCCACACCCTTCCGCCATGATGGTCTGCCTTACTTCACACCCAGAGCCCTGAGCCAGCCAACTACGGACAGAGATCTGTGAAACTGTGAACCAAAATAAATCTAAGTTGCTTGGCTCAGGTATTTTGTCACAGCAACAAAGAACTGAAGAACGCATTATTCTTGTGCCTGACCCCTTCTCTCTCCAACCCCCGGCTTCCTGGCTGCCCTGTCCTGAGCTGCTCTCCTCTTCCAGGCCCTTCCGCCATTTTGTTCTGTTCCCCCTGGGCCAGAGCCATGGAGTCGGCCAACCATGGACCAAAACTCGGACACCAGGAGCCAAAATAAACCTTTCTCCCTCTCAATTGGTCTCGCCAGTTCTCTTGTCACAGTGATGGAAAGTTAAGCCAAGTTCTTTGCTGGCTGGATTTAACCTGCAGCCACGGGGAATGTGAGCCAAGGGAGGTGGTGCATAGAGTTCAGGCTTCAGAGTCCAACCGGGAGAACATCTAGAGGAACAGGGAAGTCCCAACACAAACTAAAAGGGACAAAATTGCAACTGTCATGGATCATGGTCTGCAAGAGCTACCTCATCTTTTACGTGATTTAGGTTGGTTTTGGATAAAACCACTCCATCAAACTGGAAAACATTCAAATTGATGCTGTTGTAGTCAGATCTTACCACATGGTGACCACAAGTCTCAACAAGAATAACTTAGAGGAGGAAAAGTGTATTTGGGGATCATGGTGTCCAAGGTTCAGTCCATGGTTCTGGCCCAAGGGGAGGCAAAAACAATGGATACAGAGGATACAAGGCCATTTCTCAGGACTCTGAAATTCTGACAGATTCTCCCTGGGTGGTTTCATTTGTTCCTGTAGTCCACGTTCAAAATTCTTCTCCGACGTACACCCCCTGACTTTGAGTAACTTACCAGATTTTGCCATTTATTCATGGAGAGAAAATGAATTGACAAATTCTCCTCTTTTGGAAATCCTAGATGGCAGTCATGAACTCACTGCTTAAATGATTAGAGAGAACTAGAGGAGACTGGGAACAAGAACGTCTTAAATGAGAGAAGAGTATGTTCTTTCCTAGATAATATGGGCTCTACCATTTTTAACAGGTAAAGTTGGCTTCATGGTCTCAAGATGACTGCCACAGCATGACACATCTCATACACATTCCAGCAGCAGGAAGGCAGAAGGGTAACTGCAGGATGCCAGGCAGTTGTTGAGTCCACTCCTGAAGAGGAAACCTTGAGTCATTTTGACTCCATTGGGCAGCTATTGATCTATATTTCTGGACCTTTTATAGGTTATAATATGGTACACATTATAAAATCAGCTATCCCACCACTTTCCAAGGGAGCCCATCATGAAGGGGAGCCTGATCCCTCCTCTTTCTCACTTCTGGGATGAGCAATGAAATGAATCCCGAATCGGGGCATTTCACAAAAAAAAAAAAAAAAAAAAAAATTATTCAGGAATTTTCAAAACTCAATCTCATGAAAAAAATCACAATTTAAATGTATTTTTAGCGAATATGTACAAACATAAAAATTGTATATATTTATGGGGTACCAGGAGATGTTTCGCTACATGAGTACATTGCATAATGTTTAAATCTGGGTAAACAGCTATCTTTCTATATGTCTATCATTTCTTTATGATGAAAGCATGCAAATTCCTTCTCACTTTTCCAAATGTGCCAGACATTATTGTTATTAACAGTCATGCTAAGGTGCAATAGTATATCATGAAGTTACTGCTAATTAACAATAAGTTGATACTCACTGATCAACCTTTCTCCATCAAAATATCAAAATAAAAGAAAAGCAAAATAACTTCCCCACACACAGGAACAAAAATTTCTTAAAGCAGTGAAAGATCTCTGCAATGAAAAATTGTAAAACATTGAGGAAAGAAACGGGAGACAGAGTCATACACAGAAAAAGACATCCCATGTTCATGGATAGGAAGACTCAATATTGTTAAAATGCCCATACTACCCCAAGCCAGGTACAAATTCAATGCAATTTCTATCAAAATACTGATGAACTAGAGAAAACAATCCTAAAATTCCTAGGAGTCAAAAAAAAAATCCCAAAAGAGGCAAAGGTGTTTTGAACAAAAAGAATGAAGTAGGAGGCATTCTATGCACCGACTTAAAAATACACAACATTGGGGCTGGGGCTGGGGCTGAGCACATGGAGACACTGAGTTTGGTCCTCAGCACCACATAAAAATAAAAAAAAGATATAAAGGTCTTGGGTTTAACAACAAGAAAAAAATATTTAAAAAAATACACAACAAGGCGGCAGTCATCAAAACAGCACGGTAGTGGCATGCATTCAGGAGCACAGAGCAAGGAAACAGAAAATAAAAAATTTAACTGGATCCTACAGCCATTTTTTTCAACAATGACACTATATCACCATTTGACTGGATCATTCAGTGGTGGGGTCCTTCCTGGGCAGTATAGGATATTGAGCCACATCTCAGCTTCAACCCATTGAGGCCATTAGCTCTTCTCTGCCAGGTGTGACACTCAACATCAGTCCCCTGTAGACTCCTAGGGTCTGAATGTGTCCCCCAGTGTCAGGTGCTGGTAATTGAATCCACAATACAAGTGTTCAGAGTGTGGACTTTGGGGAGGTGTTGAGGTCCATTATGAATGGGTGAATGCAATTTGAAAAGATTTTTCTGGGAGGGAGTTTGGTTTCTCTTGGCCCTTCTGTTCCTCCCCTCTGGTAGATGCGACAACAAATTCCAATGTTGGACCTAGACAACAGCCCTCACCAGACACTGAGCCAGGTGACACTGTCACCTTGGACTTCCCAGCAGACTTGAGTCACTGTCTGCGTTGGTGATGTGCGTTGAAGAGCAAGGCTTGGCAGACATCTGGAGAGCTTAAATATGGAATAGGAGCGAGGAATAATTATATTTAACTTTTCTAGGTGAGGTAACAGTGAAGCAGTTATGCAGAAGGATCTCCTAATTCCTAGGAGTTGCAGGTTGAAAATCTTCAGAGCAGAAGAATCACAAGTTATTTTGAAATGGCTCCACAAAAAAAAAATATATAACAAAGAAACATGTCAGGCTAACATGATAAAATGCTAGCCATTGTTGAGTTTAAGGGCAGTACAGAACGGTATTCTTTTTTCTTCTTTAAACTTTTCTGTATTTTGTTTAATTTCTTCCATAAAAATAGAAATAAATCAAAGTAGAAATGAATGAGCATATCAATTATCATCTCAAAGGTCTGTAAAATTAGACCTTATTATGTAGTTTTTAAATTTTTTCTGATGAGACCAAAAGACCTGACAAGAACAAATTTAGAGGAGAAGTTGATTTGGGGCTCATGGCTTCTGAGGTTCAGTCCATGGTTGGCCAACTCCATGGCTCTGGCCCAAGGGGAGGCAGAACAAGATGGCAGAAGGGCGTGGAGGAGGAGAGCAGCTCAGGACAGGGCACCAAGGAGCAGAGAGAGCTCTGTTCACCAGGGACAGGATAGAAACCCCAAAGGCACAGCCCAGGGACCCCCTCCTCCAGCCACACCCCACCTGCTACAGTACCATCCAGTCAGTCCATTCAAGTGGATTAATCCACTGATTGGATTATAGCTCTCACCATCCAATCATTTCACCTCTGAACATTCTTGCAGTGTCTCATTTATGAGCTTTGAGGGACATCTCATGACTATACCATAACACTATTCATGGAGGATCCATTCCAAGAACCCAAAGATAAAATCTGCAGGTGCTCAATCTTTTATATAAAAGGTTATTACATTTGCATAGAAGCTCCACACATTAAACTTCACACAGTATATGTCTCTAGATGACTTATAATACCTAATACAGAGGAAAATCTCTCTAAATAGTTACTATTTTGCATCGTTTAACAATAATGACAAAAAATCTGCATATTTTCAATATGGATATAATTTTCTAATTAAATATCTTCCATCCGTGGTTGGTTGAATCTAGTGATGCAGAATCCACAAGATGAAGGGCCAATACTTCAAATTCATCAAAGATACCATTGAGAGAAAGAGAGAGAGAAAGACAAGCCCCAGATTGGGAAGAGGTATTCCCTCTGCACATAACCAACAAAGGACTAGTATATACTGTACATAAAGAAAGGCTATAAAGGGATTAGAAACCAGACCAGCCACAGAGAAATAAGGGGAGCATTCAACAGAGACCACAAGAAAATTTGCAAATTTAAATTTGAATGAGGCACAACTACCTATCCTCTAGAATATCTTACGCTGCAAGAATGGATGAGGTCCAGTACCTAGAGGGGACGTGGAATGCCCTCAATGTCACCATGTTGCTGGTGGAGTGCAAATTGCTTTGACCACTTTAGCAGTAGCTATTGAAGGAGATTACTATTATTTTAAAGATCTACCATTTGGGATGCAATGGGCGTTCTGAAGGAACCAGAAGCCACTCTGACAACAGACAAGGATTTCATGGTAGCATCATTTATAAGTGTCCCAAACAAGTACTCATCAATGAGAGAAAGCACATGTAGTTTAGATGCCAATCAATGGGTGAACAGTCAAAGGAGATGGGGTACCTATATACCATGGAATATTATGCAGCTATAAAAAAGAGGGAGACCCCATCATTTGCAGCCACATGGTGAAAGTGGAGGACATCATATTTCTGTGAAATAAGCCAGGCACAGAAAGAGAAGTACTGCATGTTTGGGGTTAGCACGTGCCATGCATATGCATGTATGAAAACATCTTGCTGAATCCCATGAAGATGTATAGTTAACAGGTGCAACATAGGAAAATACTCCAGAAAAGCAAACCAGAAAGGATTAATAAAATGTGGGAGATTCATACATTAGAATATGGCACCATAATAAAAAAAATTGCCATATAAAGCTAGGCATGAAATTCCTCCATTTTCATGAAATTCCAGAGTCGGGCAAGATCAGTCAATGATGTTAGAGTGCAGGAGATTGGTTCCCTTTGCGGGAGAGGGACTCGGGAGATTTGGGAGGGATGCTTTGTGATTTGTACCCACCATGCCCCAGGGCAAATGTCAGTCCTTTGAATTTCTAGCTTGAGAGATTCGGTTTTAAGATCAAGCTGCCTCCATTTCCCTGTCTTTGTGGTGCTGAGGATTAAATGCAGGGGGGCTGGGGAGGTGGAGAGGCTTGTGGGAAGCTGGTGGTGGCAGTTGGGCTCTGAGGGTTTTTCCTGAGGAGCTGTTTTGCTTGGTGTGTGTGGTTCTAAAAATAAAGTTCG
>NC_135547.1:130920869-131052292 GCF_045843805.1 Urocitellus parryii
ATTTTTACAAAGAAAGAAGTTGCTGATGGCTTTCATTCAACGCACCCGAGAGAATGAAATGCAGGACGCGAACGATCATAAGAGGAAGGAAGAGAAGAACGAGTGTCCCATTTCTCAGACACGGAAGAAATAGTGTGTTTGATTTGCAGCTATGCATTCCCCCCCCCCGCCCAAACCTTCCTTCACTGGACAATTCGGCATGCAGCCCGCCATCTTGAATCTACCCCCAAACTTTCTTCAGATCAACTTCTGATGAAAAGCTTTTGAGGACAGAACAGGCAAGATCCGAGCCAAAGACAGGAATGAGGACACCAACCAGCCCCCAGCAAATGGCAGAGAGAAGACAAGTGGATCAGAGGCAGACAGAGCCCGAGTTGGACAAGCTGAGGCTGGAAATTTGGATGAAGGATAGACTTGTGCATGGGGCTGGCTGCAGAGCTGGCTGAGAGCATCCATCAGGAGTGATGGGCAAGGCAAAGGGATGCCGGTGTCACCTCCAGAGTTTCCTGAGCACCGGGGTCTCTGCAGGGCTCCCCAGGGACCTCCTGACTCGGATCCAAGGATTCCTCAGCGGGGCCACCTTTGACTCGATTCGCTGCCTGCTAGAAACACAACCATTCCATCGTGAGTCTTCAAGAGGATGCAGGGAATGCTCATCTTCGCCCAAAGGACGGAGGAAACGAGATAAAAATGAAGACGCCCTACTCGGATAGCCTTTGGGGGGAGGGGAGTACCCATGCTTAAAATAAATAAATAAATAAATAAATAATGGGCGGCTCAGGAGGCTGAGGAAGGAGGATTGCAAGTTGGAGGCCAGCCTCGGCAACTTAGAGGGGGCTTAAGCAAATTAGCCAGACCCCCGTCTCAAAATATTTTAGAAGGGCTGGGATGTGGCTTCGTGGTTCAGCACCCGTGAGTTCAATAACCTAGTAGCAAAAGGAAAAAAAAGAAAAAAAGAAAAAATTTCAATTAAAGTTAAAAATTAAAATTTTTCAATTAGAGTTGGCTCCTCTTTTTTCACAGGGGCTATGTCCCAAGACCCCCGGTGGATGCCAGAAGTCTTGCACAGTATGGAACCCTGTGTATGGTTTTTCCCCCAACTTATGCATAGTTCTGATAAAGCTGAATTTGCAAATTTGGGCACATATTGGTTTTCTTTCTTTCTTTCTTTTTTTTTGGTTTTATTGGTTTTCTTTTCTTTTTTTCTTAAATTTTTTAAAATTTAAAGACAAGGTCTCATTCAGCTGCTTCGGTTCTTGCTAAGTAGCTGAGGCTGGCCTCCGTCTGGCAAGCCTCCTGCCTCAGCCTCCAGAGCCGCAGGCGTGCACTACCACGTGGCTCTTTTCTGTTCCTTGCTAAAGCCCTGAGGCGATTCAGGGTGAAATGGGAAAACCCAGGGGTCTGCTCGGCTGATGCAGATCTTCTGAGAGAAAGGACAAGCGACAGACAGGAGCCCGTAGGACAGAAGGGGACAGTGTACCCAGGTGGGTTGGGTCTCAGCGACGTCTGGAAATGGCAGGGCCAGCGGTGGCCGAGGCGCACACGGGATCCCGGCCGGAGTCAGGGTGTCAGGGCAGGCTCCCGTCTGTTATGAAGGAAGAGCCGACAGGTGAGACCCGGACCTTGGCATGGACACAGCTTTACCAACAGGTGGGCAGGGTCCCTGGCTCCAGGGTGCCGGGGGCACCTGGCCTCAGGCGTTGAGGGTGACAGGCTCACGGGTGTCCAACGTGGATCCTTCTCTGTTCTCTCCCGTGGGATCCCACCTGATGTCGGGGTGCAGCCTCCGGGAGCCTGGACAGGGTGGTGCGTCTCCATCTGACCACCGAGACTGGGCAAGATGTCCCCCCCCAGCCTGTGCCCACTCGGTCGGTTGCCCCGGGAAAGGAAGAGCTTTGGAGACCGAGTCCGGCGGGTGCCAGGCAAAGTTCTCTGCCGTAGCTGCTCTGTGCACAATGATGCTCTCACATTGTCACAGCTGCAAGGACAGAGCAGGACCCCGGGTCCCTGAACAGCTTCCTGGAGCCCAGGAAACCTGTGCCACCCAAAACTTGGATGCGACTCAAATCAGAAGCCCGCTTTCAACTTGGGGCGGGGGGACAATGATGCCCGCCTGTCATCCCAGGTACTCAGGAGGCTGAGGCAGGAGGATGGCGAATTGGAGGCCAGCCTCAGCAATTTAGCGAGGCCCTAAGCAACTCAGCCAGACCCTGTCTCAAAATTTAAAAAAAAAATGCAAAATAAAAACGGGGCCAGGTGTGGGGGCACACACCTGTCATCCCAGCGGGCTCTGGAGGCTGAGGCAGGAGGATGGCAAGTTGGAGGCCAGCCTCAGCAACTTAAGCAAATTAGTGAGACTCTGTCTCAAAATAAAGATAAAAGAAAGGGCTGGGGATGTGGCTCTGTGGGCTCAAGGTTGGGTAGATTGAACCCAGAGGTGCTTAACCACTGAGCCACATCCCCAGCCCTTTTATATTATTAATGTTTACTTATATTTTATTTTTTTTTTTAATATTTGATTTTGAGGCTGGCCTCAGCCTTGGGATCCTCCTGCCTCAGCATCCTGAGACACTGGGATTAGAGGTGTGTGCCATCGCGCCTGACCCCACAGGTTTATTAAAAACAATACTAAATAAAACACAAACCTAAAAAAAAATTGTCAAATCAATATCCCCCTTATTCTTACCAATAACTAGGAAACACGTCCTTCTTTACACAAGATGAAGAGAGAGACCCAAGATGAGCATTTACCGAGACCCGTGGGTAGCTCTAAGGAAGGACAGGCGGACGGAGCAGAGAAGCCCAGAAACGAAATCCAACGAAACCAAAATTTTGCTCTCTGTCCAGAAACAGGTGATAGTTGGAAGAGGGATACCAAAAGAATCCTCTCCTGGGCAAGGATAGTCTGATTCAGAATTTCCAATTATTTTTGCAAAAAAAAAATTTTTTCCCCATAAACCATGTCTGGCCTTCCATTTCCAAAAATTAACCATCCGGTGAGAAGACAAGACCAAATGAGTGAAAACCAAGAGAAAAACCAAACCAAACAACAAGCATCAGACCTGCGGGAACGCAGAAAAATGATGGTTCAGACACAAAACCATTAGCAATGCGAGAAATAGACTCTGAAATTGGGAAACAGCCGCAGAATGTCCGTGTGGTAATGACACTGCAGCCAGTTTTTGTTGTGACTTATCCACATCTGCTTGCTTTAGGGCTGCATAGTATTCCACTCTAGGAATTCGCCTCGATTGGTTCACACATTCACCTCTTGATGGACACTTGTTCCATTGCAAAGCTACGATATATAAAAGTGCTATCATCTTTATGGATATTTGAAGCCAGCCTCCAAATCAAATATAAAAATAAAAATAAAACATAGATAAAAAATAAAATATAAGCTTTCATTTCTCTTGAGCAAACTTGGGAGTGGAACGGCTGCATGATGCAGTAGGTGCATGTTTAATGTTCAAAGAAATTACAAATTTCCCACCTGCAGATATTGTCATTTTGTTTGCAGGAAAAATCAAAGAGAATGTTGTGTCGTCGCATGAAAAAAATTCAGCACACCGTCTGGATTCAAAAGTCACATGCATTTCTACATGCCAATATCAGAAAAATAAATTAAGCAATGCTATTTACTGAGTCTCAAAAATTAACAAGCCTAACGAAACACAAAAGTCCACTGCAAAGAAATAAACAGTGTTGAGAGAAATTAAAGATATAAGTATAGAAATGGACCAAGTTCCTAGAGTTGGAAGGCTCAGCTCCTTGGAGAAGTTAATAATCCTAAAACTGGTTTATAGATCGAACGAAACCCCAGCCAAAATTCTGGAAGTTTCTCTTTTTAGGAGAAAAAAATCACCATGCTAATTATTTTATATAAAAATGTCCCGGGGTTAGATAATGGCTATCATGAAACACTCAAAGGTAGCTCTTTTGATAAGACTGCTAGAATTTACACTCAGCTTTTCTGCAGTTAAGAGGACTTTTAAAAAAACATACCATCTCAACCTCACCAAAAAATTAATAATAATAATAATAATAATAATAATAATAATAATAATATTTTTTGAGGGGTGGGTCTGGTTTTGGCTCCTCAAAAAAATCAAGATTCCAGAATCTGCAATTCAATAAATGGCCATAAGGGGGCAGCAGGGCTGCAAAAATTCATTCAGAAAAAAAAATTCATTCACAAAAAAAAAAAAAAAAAATTCATTCAGGAAATACACGGGGTGTTGTAGGGAACCCCTCCCTTTTACAACTGCAACGACCGTCATTTTGGGGGGGAAATAGGCTCCTCATAAAATACACAGGCGCTGTTCTGTGAAGGTGTTCCCCAAAAGTTCATGCTTGACAGACAGACGTAACCCCCAGAGCCATGGGTTAATGGTGTTGGAGGTAGAGTTTGGAGAGGTCACGGGGCTACGTGAACTGATGAGGGTAGGACCACCCCCCCAAAGTGGCTTCAGGAGAACAGATTTCTCTGTCTCCCCATGGGACATCTCTGCCATGAGCTGGAGAAACCTCTTTTCTTTATCAGTTTCCCCGCTCCACAGCATTTTGTTATAGCAACGTCAAATGGGCCAAGGCCAGAGTCCATCTGCCCAACCACCATTCACAGAGGCCAGGGCGGCTGAGGGGGACAGGAAGTTGAAAGGTGAGAAATGGATTTACACCCAGCACTTTTCTCCTCATTCCTATTTGGACCATAGATTTCTCTCTGGTTTCTCTCCGATTCTAGCGTGTCCCTCAAGTGTTCACACTCTAGAAGTTTGGTCCCCAGTGCGGTGACATTGAGAGGTGGCACATGGGATCATGGGACCCACTGAAGAGCCTCCAAAATCCTGACCTGTCTGGACCTCTCTCCTTTATCCATCCCTCGGTCTCAGGTAGTTTATGATAGCAATGATAAACAGACTGACTCATAATTTGGCGTCTAAAGGAGTGTGAAAGGGACCCGTTTTCGATACGAGTTCAAATTCACTATTTTTTCATGCGGGGAGGGAGAGTCCTGGTGATGGAGCCCAGGAATTCTCCACCACTAAGCTGAACACCCCCAACCCTTTTTACTTTTTTAAAAAAATTTTAAGACAGGATCTCACTAAGTGGCTGAGGCTGGCCTCCAACATGCTGCGATCCTCCCGCCTCAGCCTCCCAAATTGCCAGGAGGACTGGTAGGTTGAACGTAAGCAATGAATTTTCTACTTGTATTATTTTTTAATTCATGATGAGTTCAGCAGGACCTGAGCCCATGGTCAGCAGGGGCTCCCTCCTGAGCCGGGTCTCTGGGGCTTTTCTGAAATCGGAGCAGGTGGAAGGCTGGGGGAGGGGGGTGGGCAGCTCCCAAGATGGAGTCAGCAGTTGGTTCTGGGAATTGGCTGATTCTACATTTTCCCTCCTATAAGGACCCTGACGATGATGCGGGTCCCCTGGGATAATCCACAACCCTCTCTGCACCCCCAACATCCTTGACTCCAACCCATCTGCAAAACCCCCTTTGTCGAACAAGGTTGTGCGGGTCAGGGCGTGGGCGCCTCTGGGTAGAGTGTGGGAGGCCGGTACTCACATCTTCACCTCCTTCAGGGCACGTCGGGGTCTCAGCCACCGTGGTGGTGGACGTGTTCTCCAGAGCAGACCGCAGGGCGCCCGATCCTGGTGCAGAATTTGCACACGGCACCTCAGAAGGGGCAGCTGAGTTTGCACACGGCTCTGCAGCACTGGGGGCTGAATTTGCACACGGCACCTCGACACCATCTGAGCAAACCTGCACACACGCGCACACACACCAAAGGACACATTTTCACTAGTCCACTCTGCTCTGGTCCCCCCGGTCATCCTGCCCCTTGGGTGTGCAAGAGCTGCCCATCAAATGCAAGGATTTGTGCAACGGGATTCCCAAGAACCTGTAAATAACCCACAAGTGTTCTGTGTGGCAGCCTCCCACAAGGTGGCCCGAGAACCAATCAACTCCTTCCTGTTTGCTCCTATCGAAAGCCTTCAAAGGTTCCCGAGAAGTAGCATCCGGAACCACTGATTTCTTTTTTTTTTTTTTCAAGCAAAAATTAAAGTTGACCTCCAGCCAGACGCGGTGGCCCACGCCTTGTGATCCCAGTGGCTCGGGAGGCTGAGGCAGGAGGATGGCGAGTTCAAAGCCAGCCTCCGCCAAAGCGAGGCCCTCCTCAACTCAGGGAGACCCTGTCTCTAAATGAAATGCAAAATGGGGCTGGGGAGGGGGTGTAAATACCTGTCCGATTGTTTGGGGGAGTAAGAACGAGGGGGGAAATGGGCCTGTGCACTGGTTCCGTGCAGACGCAGCTATTTGAAGAAGCGTTTTGCATCCGCGGTTGGAAGGGAACCGCGGATACGGAGCACCCGCGGATACGGAGCATCCGCGGATACGGAGCACCCGCGGATATGGAGCATCCGCGGATACGGAGCATCCGCGGATAAGGAGCATCCGCGGATAAGGAGCATCCGCGGATACGGAGCATCCGCGGATAAGGAGCATCCGCGGATAAGGAGCATCCGCGTGCTTAGACATAATGGGGAGAAGCCAGGGGAGCTGTGGGTCTTGGCGGGGACAGGCTGGTCCTCAGCCGAACTAGCAGAGGAACGTGCACTCACGCGGAGCCCCGCTGGTCCCTGCCTCTCCTGCGCACGGGCCGTTGGGTACAGAGGCCGCGCGCCCTCCTGGAACAGCCTCCACCAGAGATTCAGGAAGGTCACGTGCTGCCGGGGGCCGGACCCCGCGCCCTGCTCCGAGACGGAGCCAGTCTGCGGGTCGTACGTGCAGTTCCAGGGCTTAGTGGACCCCAGAAAGTGCACCACCTTCGCGCTGGAGCCGAACCTGGGGAGGAGAAAGGACAGATTCCGATTTTCCTTCCCTGAGTTGCTTAGGGCCTTGCTTTGGTTGAGGCTGGCTTTGAACTCGCGATCCTCCTGCCTCAGCCTCCAGAGCCCCTGGGTTCCCAGGTGTGTGCGCCACGGCGCCTGGCTCCCTAAAGATCATTTAAAAAATCCACATGTGCAGTTTTTAGAAAAAGGATGGGGACAAGAAAATAAAAAGAGCTTTTGTGGCAGATAATACAGGCTGCAAAACAAACACCTCTAAAAATAAAAAGGATCAAAGATTCTGAAATCTCCCCTTCTGAACCTTTTTTTCCGGTGCCGTTCATTATCACTCCCCAAGTGCTTTTTGGACATTTTTGGTTTTAATTAACTCCCCATGAAATTTTAACACCAAAGGCACATGGTCTATCTGAGATTCACACATTATTTTTTAAAAAATATATTAACAACAACAAAAAAAAAGACTATTTGCTGTCCCCAGAACCAATTTCTGCCTCCCTGGGGGCAGCAGGACCCCTGCTGCGTGATGCAAACTCTGGAGTTATTCATCTCCTGGATTATTATCACATTTTGATTTTCATTTTAACGTCTCCTCTGGCAGCAGAGCTCCGAATTTTTGGTCCCAGGACCCCAGGGAAGAAAAAAAAAAAATCACTGAAGACCCAAAGAGGTACAACCCCATGGAATTCATCTTCTCTACTTTTCTACCATCATAGAATCTAAGGCTGAAAAATTAAGGAATACCATCATCTATTCCTTAAAAGCAACCCACTATACATAAATTGCATAATTATTTTTTTTTAACCAAAAAGGAAATCCCTGTATTCAAAACAAAAATGTTTCCGGGTGCCGTGGTGCACAGACCTGGAAGATGAGTGACTCAGGAGGCTGAGGCAGGAGGATCGCACGTCGGAGGCCAGCCTCATCAACTTACTGAGGTCCTGTCTCAAAACTTTTTTAAAAAGCGTGGGGGTATAGCTCAGAAGTACGGCACTTGCCTGGCATAAAGGGAAAGGGTGATCTATTTCCCTCTCCTCTACGAACAGCTGATATCTCATCTGGGAGATAAAAACAACCCAGTGGCTACGGCCATTTGGGGTTCAAGATGGCGGAGGGCTTACTGTTGGAAGGCTGGACTGTAGGTGTAGGCTGCGTTGCTGGTCAGGTTGTAGATGAACGGCAAGTGCTTATGGATGTCCGCCGTCGGCCAGTCCCTGAAGAAACTGTTCAGCAAGCCTTGATCTGCGCCTGGGCCACCCGCCAACACAAACAGAGGTCAGCAGAGGTGGGTGCAGATCTCAGGTCCGCCTTCTGTGAAGGACCCAAGGTCTACGCTGGCCTTGAGAGGTCCTCTCTGCCGTGTTCCCGCTCTTCTTGGCAGTGATCGGCGACCCATACCATTACTAAAAATCAGGGTGTGTTCCCTACAAGATCTGCATCCACTGCCCCCCAAAATCAATAATAAAACCATATACAACCTCCAGCGTCCTCCACTCACCCCCAGTGAATCCCATCTGGTAGTTACAATGGCTTCCCCATTGTTACGTTAGGACCGCGCAGACTCTTGGAAAGGGGCTACATGTATTTTGTATGAGATTTTGGGGGGACCTGGGGGACAATGACATGGTATACATATGAGGTGTGTCCCAAAAGCTCATGTGTGAGATAACACAAGAAGGTTCAGAGGTGAAATGATTAGAAGAGGTGTAACCTAATAGTGGATTAATCCACTTGAATGGACTCCCTGGGTGGTGACTGCAGCAGGTGGGGGGTGGCTGGAGGAGGGGGTCCCTGGGCTGTGCCTTTGGGGTCTCTGTCCTGTCCCTGGTGGGAAGAGCTCTCTCTGCTCCCTGGTGCCCTGTCCTGAGCTGCTCTCCTCCTCCAGGCCCTGCCGCCATATTGTGACATGACTGGGTTAGGAGAGGTATAGACTCATAGTGGATTAATCCACTTGGATGGACTCACTGGGTGGTAACTGCAGTAGATGGGTGTGGCTGGAGGAGGGGTCCCTGGGCTGTGCCTTGGGGGTCTCTGTCCTGTCCCTGGTGAGCAGAGCTCTCTCTGCTCCCTGGGGCCCTGTCCTGAGCTGCTCTCCTCCTCCAGGCCCTGCCGCCATCTTGTTCTGCTCCCCTTGGGCCAGAGCCATGGAGTCGGCCACCAGGGACTGAACCTTGGACACCATGAGCCCCAGAGAGACTCTTCCTTCTCTAAATGCTCATGTGTGAGACGATGCAGGAACATTCAGAGGATTGGGTTGTGAGAGGTGTAGACTAATAGTGGATTAATCCACTTGGATGGACTCACTGGGTGGTGACTGCAGCAGCTGGGGTGCGGCTGGAGGAGGGGGCCCTGGGCTGTGCCTTTGGGGTCTCTGTCCTGTCCCTGGTGAGCAGAGCTCTCTCTGCTTCCTGGTGTAACCTAATAGTGGATTAATCCACTTGGATGGACTCACTGGGTGGTGACTGCAGCAGGTGGGGTGTGGCTGGAGGAGGGGGTCCCTGGGCTGTGCCTTTGGGGTCTCTGTCCTGTCCCTGGTGAGCAGAGCTCTCTCTGCTCCCTGGTGCCCTGTCCTGAGCTGCTCTCCTCCTCCAGGCCCTGCCGCCATCTTGTTCTGCTCCCCTTGGGCCAGGGCCATGGAGTCGGCCAACCAGGGACTGGACCTCGGACACCATGAGCAGCCCCAGATCAACTCTTCCTCCTCTCATTGTTCTTGTCAGGTCTTTTGATCACAGTGATGAAAAAAAAATCTGAGGATGACCATTTTCCCCCTTAATTCCCTCTCAGGGATCACCCTGAGCCCCCTCCTTCCAAACTGGTCTTATTGAAAGTCGGCCACATTCACTGTTTTTCTTCCAACGTCCACCTCCAAGTTACACGTGCAGAATACAGTGTTTGCAACAAAGACCGTGCACCCTGCAAAGCTGACAATATCGGTTATTCGGAGGAAGGTTTGAGCACCTGTTGTATACGATCGGCACTGCCAAGGTGTTCTCTCTACCTGGGAGGGAGTTTTCCAAAGGTTCTCCTGGCTGCTGCATATTGACATAATACCTTCTTGATGTCTCCCCATCACCCTGACGGGCTGACTTCTCAACGTGCACCTTTGTCTCCAGGCTCCAGCTCGTGGATGCGAGAGACACGTTGAGCTGGGTATAAAACTGGATCCCGGCCACGGGTCCCGCCCTCACTCACCGTCAAAGCTGCCGTGCTCCGTGGCATGCTGCAGCAGGAGCTGGTGGGTCTCCAGGGAAGGCTGGAAGACAAACACCCCGCTATTGAAGCAGTCGGGCCATCCCGGATCCGGGGCTGCGGAGAGTTCTTCCCTGTCAAACAGCTCGTCGATGTTGTGCAGAACCTGGCGAGGCAAAGCCACACATCTGTCGCCTCCATTGGACAATCGAAAAATTCAAGTGTGCCAAATGGAACTGGGATCCCAGGAAGGGACATGGAGAGCATCCCTATCAAGCAGATACTGGGTGGATTTCGTCGCAGAGTGGAAATGGTCTCCCCAAGCCTCGGTGCCAGCCTCTGGGATACGCCATCTTGAGCCAGCACCCATTCTTGGGGGATTCTAGAACTTTCTTTTATCTTGCAAAACTCTTAGCTTGCCTCCTAGGTCCTGGAGCCCATTCAAAAGCCACTTAGGATTTGTTTCCGTTCCACGAAACTCAGAGCGAGTCCAAAATGCACTTAGTACCTTTAGGCTCCCCGACATCCCAGCTCAGCAACTCACTGTGCCCTTGAGAACTTGACCCCTAATTGCAACTCCCTCTAACACGTACTGGTTTCTAAATCACGCCACTTGGCAGGGGGCGACCCTGTTTTGGAAGACAGGGTTCTTCACTACCTCTTCCCAAAGAGGTGCTTTTGCTTAACCAAAACCGACTCGCCGTAGACCAACTCCGTCTTGCGTTCCAGATCCCCAGAGGCCATTTTGAAAATGCCCATCCCGTGGTAGTTCTAAGGTACTACCCCCCCCCACCCCCAAATGACATCCGGGGGGATGCCACCATTTGCAATTTCGAAGATAGCGGTCCAATCCGGAATCTACAATTGGGCTGACACTCTACTTCATAGTGACCTGGAACATGTTATTGGGAGGTGGTCTAGGCTGTAGGAGGTGGGACCTAGTTGGCGGGGAGTAGACCTTGGAATGGTACATCTTATCTCTGGCCTCCTCATCGAGCCGAGAAGTTGGTCCTCACCACTCCCTGCACTCACCAGGGTGTCGGCATCCAAGAAGACGCACTTGCTGTAGCGAGTGAGGGTCCAGCAGTGGAGCTTGGTGAGGGTGACCCCCAGCTCAGGTCTCCTCAGAAAGGCCAGGTGGATGTAGTCTTCGCTGTCCATCAGATTGACTTCAACGACCTCATCGAACACCCGTGAGAGGACATCCCTGATAAAGACACGGGTCCGCAGGGGACCATTAGCCCAGGACAACACTGTCCAGCCAGAAGATGCCCAGGAGCTGCTCCCAAACCCGGAACAAAGCTCCAATTCCCATCACACCCACTGAAGACTCAGCATTCGGGGTTGTCTTCCATGGCTGTCTCTCAACTGGGCACACTTTGCACTCGTTCTGGAAATGACCCCCAAACGGGACAAGCATACAGGTTGAAGGGAACTGTTCTAGATAGACTGACTCAGATCATCTCTTAGAAAGGTAGCTCCCTTCATAAAATATGTGGGCAGGGAGGTGTGAATGCCAAACTGATGGGAACCCACAGATGTCCACCGCAATCTCCCGTCCATTTTTGCTTTACGTGTTCAAAACCCACGTTGTTAGTTGCATACAAGTTTGAAGCTCAGATCTTGAAATATTATATTTTTTTAATCAAAATAAACTTATCCCTGGTCCATTATGATCATTCTTTTTTTTTTTTAAATTTGGCTGACACTCTACTTCATAGTGACCTGGAACATGTTATGATGACAATTTTTTTTTTTAATTTAAGCAAGTGCTAGAAAATGGATAAAAGTATGAGAACAGGACACCAGGACCCAACGAGGAAAAGATTCCAATTTCCAGAGCAGAAACAATTTGTTCAGCAAAATAACATACACAAAGCATTAAAATAAATGTTTCTGGGTCTCCATTGCTAAAACTTTTGAATACACAACCAGGGAAGAGGGAGGAGGATGACCTTGGGAAAGAATTCCACATAATAAATACAGAATGAATGAGGAACAGAGAAAATCTATGGTAAGCAAACAGCGCCATAATAATTCTTGCAAGCCAGACTCACTGACGGATGCTTAGATACACGCGTGAATGTTTGAGGAGAAACTTTGGGTTGCAGAAACCTAATGTGTCTGTCCCAGGATATTTATTCTCCATAAAGGGAAAAATCATAACTTGATAACGGAGAATGCCAACTGTGCCTACTTCATTTATTCTCCGTCAATGTTTAAGAAGGGGACAGACAGACCCACGTGATGGGACACGAGTCTATCAATGGCCCCCAGTGCTGACCCCACAGCTTCCTTCCCAAGAAACCTTGGACCTGCAGCCCTGCCTGGCCTCCGGGCACAGCCTCCCCCACCGTCCTCACACACCACCTGTGACCTGCAGGGGACATGCAGGCGGGAAGTCATGTCCCTGAGAGGAGCCAGGTGACCCTGAAGGGGGGACTTCTGGGACCCCGACACAGACCAGGTCCCAGGACTCAGGGAGACAAGGATCCTTCCTCCAACTATAAATGTCACTGTGGCCTGTGACCTCAAACCCTGCTGTATGGCTCTGCCCATCTCTAGAAGTGGAATATGTTTCGTGCATACAGTTGGAAGCACTCAGGTTGTGCCTTTGCAGACAGGCTTGCACCACAATGCCTGGGAGAGGGGTGGTCTTCTGGCCTCACACCCCTGGCGGTTTGTGGTCAGGGGCCACTCTCTGTCTTCTGCCCCCTTAACCAGTGCATGAAAAGTCAACCTGGTCTGCGACGTCCTACCTTACCCACGGTTTCTGTGCTGTCCTCTCTAAATATTTAAAAGACCATCTGGAGTCGACATTAAGACGTATACACATGTGCAAGCCTGTGGTCCCAGTGGCTCGGGAGGCTGAGGCCGGAGGATCACAAGTTGGAGGCCAGCCTCAGCAACTTATAGAGACCCTGTCTCAAATAAAAAATCAACAGGGCTGGGGATGTGGCTCAGGGGTTAAGCACCCCTGGGCTCAATGTCCAGTGCCAAAAAAGAAAAAAAAAAGAGAGAGAGAGAGACACATAAATATGAAGAACACTGACCCCTGCTAAGGACATAGAAATCATGAGAATCACACATGGGTTGTGGGATCATTCAAGGGATGGGCATCATTCAAGGGGTGGAGGGACAGGGAGCAGATCACACAGGGTCCCCTCCCCAGAGACCCGGGTGCACTGACTTCTCATGCATGGTCACTTTGCCCAGATCTGACATGTCCCGTGTGCATGCGAAAGTTAAATGGACCCAGGGCCGATGTCCACTGTGACCAAATGTATTTTCTCCCCTTGATCTCTTTCTGCCTGGACGCTGACCGACTTGTTGGATCAAGAGGAAATACAACCTCGGCACCCATTCCTTGGGAGGACCTTCAAGAGAATGGGTCACAGCCAAGAGGATCCAAATCTGATCGTGTTGCTGGGCGTCCAGCTCAGAGATCCACCCAAGGAGGCCACCGTTTGAAAAGACATTGGCCAACCCGGGGAGGCAAAGACCTCAAACACGAAAGCAAAGACTGACACGGTGTGACTATTTGAGAGGGATGGAGACGTGCTCATCACACACACACACACACACGCCCGCTACTCTGTCTTTGCTTAGTGATTTATAAGAGTTCTTTATATATGAAGGATGGTAGCCAAACTCTGCATTTTCCCACTTTGCATATCGATCTCTCTCTCCCTCCAGCTACGATCTACCATCTAACTATCTGAAGTACGTGTACCTACCTACCTATCGTCTGTCCATCATCCATCAATTCTACGTGGTTGTCACAACCTGGGTGGGGTTGCTCCTGGCTCCTGGTTTCAATGACCCGCCACCAACCGTGATCCCAAGCTATTCGGCGGAACATTCCAGAAAGAAACAATCGGCTGAGGCCCAGAGCAATGGAGCCACCAACCACGGACTAAGACCTGCCGAAACCACGAGCCAACTTAATAAACCTTTCGTCCCACATAATAAACCTGGATTTCCTCAGGTGTTTTGTTACAGCAACGTAAACTGACTAACACTGTGATTCCCGACCACTCCTTAGGAAAGGACCAGACTTCCAATCCTGCCTCCGCCTCAGGGGGATCCCCCCGAGTTCTAGGTGGTTCCGATGGACTGAAAAATCCACATTGGAGACAGAAATGCTCATGGGCTCCTGGGAACCAACCTGCAAGGGGGGATTGAGAGGATGTCCTGGGTCCCCTGGGGCTCGGTGACCTTCACTGCATCGGGGTGCATGTGGAGTCCCCAGCTCTTACCTGAGCAGGCCGGACACCTCAGGGGTGATCAACACCACCAGCTTCCTCGACGTCTTGTGATTCCTCAAGGACAGTCCCAACACCAGGGCCCCCTGGCAGTACATATCGTTGGTGGCCAGCGTGACGAAGGCTTGTGTGGTCACTGGGGGTAGGACAAGAACATGAGGGTGACTCTCCCGAGAGATTCCCTGGGACACGGGTTCACAAGTGGGGCTTGAAGGCGATGAGGGATCATGAAGCTCTGACCTCACGGACCTTCCCACCTCCATTCCCTTCCGCCATGTTTTTTTCCTCCCTTGGAGCCAGTTGACCATGGAGTCCATCTTTGAAGCTATGAGCCCAAGAGGAGCCATTTAGCTCCTCTCAGGTCACTTAGTCACATCAGGGAAAAGCTGATAGAGACACTTTGGTGGAACCCAAGGTCCAGGGGACAGTTCTATCAATGGCCCCCGGTGCTGACCCCACAGCTTCCTTCCCAGAAGCCCTGGACCTGCAGCCCTGCCTGGCCTCCGGGCACAGCCTCCACCACCTTCCTCACACACCACCTGTGACCTGCGGGGGACATGCAGGCGGGAAGTCAAGTCCCTGAGAGGAGCCAGGGGACCCTGAAGGGGGGACTTCTGTGACTCTGACGCAGACCAGGTCCCGGGACCCAGGGGGACGAGGATCCTTCCTCCAACCCTAAAATCTGCAAGAACAGGTTCCACTGAGCACCAGGCAGCAGCGGCCAGGGGGACCCAGAGTGGCCATGGCCGTGGGGACTGGAGAGTCGGAGGTCACCCTGCTGTCCATCAAAGTCAGGAGGGGACCTGGGCGGGGCTCTCTGGGGACTTCCAAGGGACCCCCATAAAACTGGAGGGCAGGAGGGGCGCACTGTCCCTGTCCTCTCTGAGAGGACCCCTCTGTCCCTTGAGAGTGTCCCCTCCCCACATCGGCTGGCTGCCAGCATTGATCTGGATATTTCCAAAGCACTGGGCCATCTATGATCGAGCAACACCAGAGGTTAGGACAGGAAGTGGCTTGAGCGCTGGTGGAAAGGGACCAAAGGACCCACCCGATGGACAGCCAGAGTCCAGGTGTCCCCTGCTGGACGGTCACAGATGGGATCCTCAGAATCCAACGCCCCCCCCATCCCCAGGAGAAAACTAAAAGTGGAATCGACTCTAAAGAAAGGGGAAGGTCCCCGAGAGAAAGTCCCCCCCACGTGGAAGAGGGATCCCCTAATTCCTCACGCACAACGTCACCCCTCAAATTCAGGCCCACCGAGAAGCCCCGCCCACGGGCAGGACTGACGTGGACAGTTGCTCAGCTAACGCACCCAGACGCAGAGCTGATGGGAACAGAAAGGTGCAGGAGAACTTGAATCCCAAACAGTGCGGGAAGGGGTGGGGGAAGGAAGGAGGGTTCCCAGAGGACCGGACGTCCCACGCGAGAGACATCCAAGGAACCAGTTGGGCACACGCCTGTCATCTTAGCAGCTCAGGAGGCTAAGGAGGGAGGATGGCAAGTTGGAGGCCAGCCTCTGGAACTTATCAAGGCCCTCAGCAACTCAGGGAGACCCTGTCTCTAAATAAAGTACAAAATAGGGCTGGGGACCGGACTCAGGGGTCAAGGGACCCCGAGTTCAATCCCTGTACTCCCCCCCAAAAAATACACACAAAAAGTCAGGAGTTGTTGATGTCCCTCTGATGCCCACCCCTTAGGCTGAGAGGAGGAAGATCGCTCCCAAAGTCCATGCTGCTAGACACAGAGGGGACACAGACCCAGAGGAGGAGCCCCGTGGAGACTGCAGTGAGGGGCCAGCCCAGGGCCACCTGGAGCCCAGGAGCTGGAGAGGCAGGAGGAGCCCCCTGGAGCCCTGGAGGGAGCTGGACACCATGGTAAGAGGTGGGTCCTGTCCACAGCTGGACCCCAGAACCTGGGAGTGGGACCTGGGGTGGGAACAGGGTCTCTGCAGAGGTCATTAGTGGAGGGTCCTGAGATGGGCTCCTCCTGGGTCAGGGGGCCCTCGTGCCATGGCCGTGTCCTCCCCAGAGACAGAGGAGGGGACACAGACCCAGAGGAGGAGCCCCGTGCAGACAGAGGCAGAGACTGCAGTGACAGGGCCACAATCTGCGTCCTTAGGTGCTGCCGTCCAATAGGGGACAGTAACCTGAGCCATGAACACTTTCAAAGCCACATGGACATCGACCCAGGAGGCGGCTAAAGGCTGAAAACCAGTAGAACTTACCGCAGCTCCCCACACCTGATTGGCAGACGCCAATCCAGAGACCCCCTCCCACCCAGGAACGCGGGGACGGGCCGTGTGTCCGCCCCATCGTCCATTCCCACCCCAACTCCGAGACCGGTTTCAAAGCCCAGAGAAATCGGGGCCCCCACCCCGTGACTCACTGAGCCAAACGTCACCTCTAATTGCAAAGCCACAAAAGTCCCCCAGATAACTCTTCTCTCCTGTCTCCAACAGAAACTAGATTAAAAAATAACCCGGGAGGGACGAGGCCACCCTAGGCAGACGAGTGTCCCAGCAAAGTAGAGACGGGGATCGCAGGCTGGATGTGGGGTCCCGCAAGAGACAGCGCTCCATGGAGCCTAGGGACAGGGTGGTGGGAAGACAGAGGCCCAGAGAAACCGGGTAAGAAGGGGGCACCCAGAATTTCTCTTTGGCTTTAGTTATTTTCCCCCCCATCAGTGACATCAAAGGACCTGACAAGAAGGAGAAGTTGACCTGGGGCTCATGGTGTCCGAGGTCCAGTCCCTGGTGGCCGACGCCATGGCTCTGACCCAAGGGGAGCAGAACAAGATGGCGGCAGGGCCTGGAGGAGGAGAGCAGCTCAGGACAGGGCACCAGGGAGCAGAGAGAGCTCTGCTCACCAGGGACAGGACAGAGACCCCCAAGGCACAGCCCAGGGACCCCTCCTCCAGCCACACCCCACCTGCTGCAGACACCACCCAGTGAGTCCATCCAAGTGGATTAATCCACTATTAGGTTACACCAGGGAGCAGAGAGAGCTCTGCTCACCAGGGACAGGACAGAGACCCCAAGGCACAGCCCAGGGACCCCTCCTCCAGCCACACCCCACCTGCTGCAGTCACCACCCAGGGAGTCCATCCAAGTGGATTAATCCACTATTAGGTTACACCAGGGAGCAGAGAGAGCTCTGCTCACCAGGGACAGGACAGAGACCCCAAAGGCACAGCCCAGGGACCCCTCCTCCAGCCACACCCCACCTGCTGCAGCCACCACCCAGTGAGTCCATCCAAGTGGATTAATCCACTATTAGTCTACACCTCTTACAACCCAATCATTTCACAAGATGGCGGCAGGGCCTGGAGGAGGAGAGCAGCTCAGGACAGGGCACCAGGGAGCAGAGAGAGCTCTGCCCACCAGGGACAGGACAGAGACCCCAAGGCACAGCCCAGGGACCCCTCCTCCAGCCACACCCCACCTGCTGCAGTCACCATTCAGTCCATTCAAGTGGATTAATCCACTCTTAGTCTACACCCAGTGAGTCCATCCAAGTGGATTAATCCACTATGAGTCTACACCTCTCACAACCCAATCATTTCACAATATGGTGGCAGGGCCTGGAGGAGGAGAGCAGTTCAGGACAGGGCACCAGGGAGCAGAGAGAGCTCTGCTCACCAGGGACAGGACAGTGACCCCAAAGGCACAGCCCAGGGTCCCCCTCCTCCAGCCACCCCCCACCTGCTGCAGTCACCACCCAGTGAGTCCATCCAAGTGGATTAATCCACTTTCAGTCTACACCTCTCCTAACCCACTCATTCCACCTGTGAACATTTCACATCTGGCTGGTCTCATGTATGAGCTTTAGGGGGACACCCCGTATCCAAACCATAGCATCTTTCATCCCAAAGGTCCTTTAATTCCAGAGGGTTGCAAATAGCATGATGGACACCGTGTTCCAGCTAGGAGGAAGACAGGGTTGGGTGCCCTAACAGCAAGGGACAGGGAGGGCACAGGCGTCAGCTGTGAAACCAGCAATTGATAGCTTCATGCACTGGGTCTGTAGCTCCACAGGAGGATGGCAGGAAGGACCGCTGACCCTGGTGGATATTACACATTGAACCCCATCTCCCCAAAGTCCTCGGCTAGCAGGCCTGGCCCCAGGACCTTGGGACATGCCTGTGTGGGTGGAGGTGCGTCTTGGCAGAGGGGATGGGGGTGCAGTGAGGTCCCCAGGGTGGCCCTGACCCAGCAGGACTGGGGTCCCTGTAGAGGAGGACATGAGGACACAGACGCACACAGAGGGATGGCCCCAGGGAGGACACAGGGAGAAGACAGCGGCTGCGAGACCAGGGGAGAGAGAGGCCTCGGGAGGAGCCCGCCCTGCCCACCCTGGACCTCGCGCCTCCAGCCTCCAGCCTCCAGGACCAAGGGGCAATAAATGTCCTAGGACCCAAGATGGACAAAAGAATCACAGACCGGGCTTACGACTCATATTAACAGCACCCACGAGTGGAAGAGCCCCTCTGTCCGGCCACCAACTGTCCCTCCGGACAAGAACATTGACCCGTGAAGGGGAAACAGCCTCCCCTGGGCCCTTGGAGGCCATCTAAGCTGCAAAACCAGCTCCCCTGACTTGAATGCAGTTTGCTTTTAACACACCGGGGTGACCAGCTTTGGGGGCAGCACCCAGGAGCACGCTCCAGGCCCGAGGTCAGCCAAGCAGTCACTCTTAAAAAATCCACTCGAGGCTCAGCCAAGAGTCCTCCACGGAGTCTGCCAAAAAGCGGTTATTTCTTGGCCTCCGCGCCCTGCATCCACCTTCCATCTCTCCCCCCAAATAACACCATGGGCTTCTCCCGGGGCCTCGTCTCTGCTCAAAGGTGGTTTTTGATTCCTGCAAAGAGCTGAAAACTCCCAAAGCAGGTCTAGCAGGACATTCCAAGCCTGGTCAAGGAGTGTCCTGCGGTGGGCTGGCTGAATGCTGGCATTGTACACACCCCGGCGGCCTCGGGGGGCGGGGGACACGTAGTGGCCACTCAGGGGAGCTCCACCGTGGTTCTGGGAACAGAGGACCCTTTCTGTGGCTGCCGGAAACAGAGACTCCCAGTCCACCCCCAGAGAGAGAGACCCTGCAAAGCCCAGAGCTCGGAGAAACAGGATCGAGGTCTCTGGTCAACTGTCCCAATGTCCCCTGCCCAAGCTCCAGGGCAGGGAGACCCGGGGCTGAGCAGGCTGCAATCCCTGCAAGTTGGTCATCGAGCCCAGGCCTGCTGCCTGTTGGGGGAATCATTGGGACAAGAAAAATAAATAAATAAACCTGTCATCCCTCGCGGCTCCGGAGGCTGAGGCAGGAGGATCGTGGGTTCAAAGGCAGCCTCCGCCAAAGCGAGGCCCTGAGCAACTCAGGGAGACCCTGTCTCTAAATAAAATGCAAAATAGGGCTGGGGACGGGGCTCAGGGGTTAAGCATCGAGTTCGATCCCTGATACCCCCCCCAAAAAAAATTGAATAAAATAAATAAAACTAATGTTCTGACTCTGAACCGGCCTCGCTCTGGAGCCTCCATTTCTTCCCAACCCTCTCCCATGCAGTGAGACTCTCAGCTTAATATGACTCCTATGAACCCAGCTCCTCTGATCCTGTAGGTGACACTTTCACAGGAGGACAATTGTGACATCTCGAGCCCCCCCCACACACACACACCGTCAGGCCATAAATCACCCCCTCGCTCTGCTGCTGAGCCCCCCGACCCCCGGCTCCAGCTACATCAGAAACGCTCCTCCCTCAGGCCCCAGAGACCTGGGCGCTGCAGCCAGTTGGGGACTCAGGTTGGGGGCAGTGGTCAGGGTCAACAGAGGGGGGGGGGGTCTCCCGGTGCCAGCAGTGGCTACTCACCGGACATGTTGGGAGGCGCGGCCGCCGCGGGCTCCGAGAGAAGCCTGCGCCCTGGCGCGGTGGATGGATCCTCCTGGCCCAGGCCTGCGGGAAGAACCCTGGGTAGCAGCTCCAGCCACAGTCCTCCCCGGACCCCAGGCCCCTGTCACCTGCGCCCCACACCTCCCCAGCGCAGGGTCAGCCTCCACCTTCCACCTGGGCTCCCCACCTGCAACCCGCAGCCCCTGTGCGTCCCAGGGCAGCCTCTGAACCTGGTGTGTCCAGGGCCCCACGCGGGTGTCCTCAGTCGCCTACCCGCGCCCCACACCTCCTTCAAGTGCCGGCATCCTCTGCCACCAAGGCGGACCCGCGAACTGGGCTCCTTGTCCTCTCCCGGGCCAACCCTGCGCCCTGAGCGCTGCGCTCCCCAAGTCCTCCCACCTCCCCCGGCCTCTAGCCTCCCCCAGGCCTCCCCCGGGCCTCCCGCTGCGGCGCCCAGCCCCCCCCCCCACCCAGACCCTGCGCGCCATCCCTGCTCCCTCTATCTCCCCGGAGCCCGTCCCACCTCCTCCACCGGCGTCTCCCGCTGCCTCCCCGAACCAGCCTCCCCTCTGCTGCCCCCAAGATGCCTGAACCCTGCAGCAGCCTTGCCCCTCCCCGGCCCGCCCAGGACCCGCGCCGCCTTCACCTCCCGCGGGCTCCTGGCGAGGCCGCGCCCTGCTCCCTCCACCCCTCCGGCGTCCCCTACGCTCTCTGGCGGCCTCCATCCTCGGCCTCCGCTGCGCCCAGGCCATCTCCACGAACCACGCTCCTCTGCTCGCTCCACAGCTCCTGGGCTCTCACCCCGCAGCCTCCTCCCGGGCCCGCGCCCCCTCCCCAGCGCTCTGCCCTCCCGCGCCCCAAGCTCCCGCCGCCCTCGGCAGCCTCCATCTCAGGCCTCCGGGGCTCCCTGGACTCCACGCCCCGCTCCCCCTGCAGTCCCCGCACCTCCGCGGCCCTCGGGCGGCCTGTGCCCCCGCGCCGCCCCGCAGCCGGCGCGGCACGATTGGCCTGTCGCAGGAAGCCGGGCCCCACCTCCGCGCCGCCACTAGCCTCGCCCAGCGGTGTCGCAGCCCCGGCCAGAGAGCCCTCGCGCCGCCTGTGGCCCAGCCTGGGCCGGCTGCCAGGAGACAGAAGAGGGGACCTGGCTGCGCTCCACTCCCGAGTGCCACCTCCCCTCCCCCTGGGGCCGCTCCCCGCCGCCGCAGCCAGCGGTTCCTGGCTCCCGGGTTTGGACATTTAACCTTTACTCAGCCAACCCCTAAGCAAATGTTTGCTGTGGCTTCCCCGGCGCGGGCCCCAGGCCAGCGGGCGGCTCGGGCGGAGGCCAGGCTGGGAGGCCCCCTGCCCGGGAGGCGGGATTCCATTCCCCATCTAATTGAATGCGCGCGGGAGAGAAGGGGAAGAAATGAGCGAGCCCGGCTCAGCTGTTGGGTGCGTGGGTGGTTGAGTGCGTGCTCACGTGGGAGGGTGGATGCCAGAGAGAGAGAGAGAGAGAGAGAGAGAGAGAGAGAGAGCAGAGCGAGCGCGCGCATTCCTGAGCACACGTGAGTGACTGGTGGAGGGAGCCCGGGACTCACCAGAGAGTAAACCCCGGCTGGGAAGGCGCCAATGATTGACAGCGTGAACAGATGCGTGCGTGAAGGACCCGCTACGCCAATGAGCCAAAGAGCTGCGTGCATGGGAGAGCGAAGGGCCGATTGAGTTCGTGCGTGCAGGATGGAGTGAGCAGACTCACGCCTTGGTGCAGGAATAAATGCGGGCATGAGTGAATGGATACGGGGCGTGCCTGCGTGGATGTGTGAATGAACGCACTGCCGAGTAGGCCGCGTGCGGGCGCGAGCCAATGGAACGCAGGAACGACGCATGCGTGAGCCAACGGACTGCAGAGCGAGTGGGCGCGGGAGCAGTGAGTGTGTGGATGAGCGTGCAGATGAATGAGCCGAGCGTGTCAATCAGCAGGCAGGATGAGCGAGTGCTCGGGGAGCGTGCGTGCACCAGCGAATGAGCCGAATGCGGGGAGGAGTGCGTGGGTGTCTGGGGGGATGAGTGGGTGGATGATGAATGAATCCGATCAGCTCGTGCATCAGCGGGTGGGCTGAGTGAGCCAGTGCAGGAGGAAGAGTGAATGAGCAGGGGCCCTGATGAATGAATGCGTGTCTCAGCAGGTGAGTGGACGAAGGAATGAGCACGTGCGCATGAACAGATGAGTGGAGAGAATTGGATGCGAGAGCAGATTTCGCTAAGTGAGGGAATGAGATGATGAATGAACGAGTGAGTGAGCGCGTGACCGAGTGAGTGAGCGCGTGAATGAATGAATGAACAAGTGAATGAATGAGCAAGTGAATGAATGAATGAGCAAGTGAATGAATGAATGAGCGCTTGCATGAATGAGCAAGTGAATGAATGAATGAGCAAGTGAAGGAAGGAATGAGCACGTATGCGCATGAACAGATGAGTTGAAAGAATGGGTGCACAAGCAGATTCCGATGAGCGAATGAGCGAATGAATGAATGAACAGATGAGCTGAATGAAACAGTGAATGAGCAGGGGCCTTGAATGAATGAATGCGTGCCTGATCAGGTGAGTCGAACGAATGAAGGAGCACGTGCGCGCATGAACTGTTGCGCTAAATGAATTGTGTGAGTAGATTCTGCTGATGAATGAGCAGGGGAATGAATGAATGAGTGAGCAGGGGAATAGATGAATGAGTGAGCAGGGGAATGAATGAGTGAGCAGGGGAATGAATGAGTGAGCAGGGGAATGAATGAATGAGTGAGCAGGAGAATGAATGAATGAGTGAGCAGGGGAATGAATGAATGAGCAGGGGAATGGATGAATGAGTCCGTGTGCACACGTACTGATGAGTTGAATGAATGGGTACAGGAGCAGATTCCAATGAATGAACGAATGAACAGGCAGGTTGAATGAATGTATGAGCGCTACACACATGGACAGTCTAGTGGAATTAATGGATGCACGAGCAGATCCTGCTGAGTGAATGAATCAGCAGATGAACCAATGAATGAGTGAGTGGGTAGGTGAATGAATGAATGAATGAGTGAGCCGGTGAGTTGAATGAATGAGCGCGTCTGTGCATGAACAGGTGAATTGAGTGAAAGCATGACGAGATTCCTCTGAGTGAATGAGTGAATGAACAGGCAAGTGAATGAATGCATGAGCGCCTGCACACATGGACAGACAAGCGGAATGAGTAGATGCACGAGCAGATTCTGCGGAATGAATGAGCGAAGGAGCAGCTAAGTTGACTAAGTAGATGGTGAGTGGAATGAATGAGTCCGTGCCAGAATGAACAGGTGAATGAATGAATGAATGAATGAGCGCATGCGCACCTGGACCAGTGCGCTGAATGAGTGCTGGAGTAGGTTTCACTGAATGAATGAGCAGCTGAGTTGAATGAATGAATGGGTGGATGGATGGATGGGTGTGCGCATGCGCACCTGGACAGGAGAGCTGGGCTAGAGAAAGGATCCAGAGGCCAGTGGCCCAGGAAGGGTCCCTTGAGTGACAGTGTATTTCAACCCGGGTCACAAGACCCAAGAGGCAGGCCCTCCTGTAGGCCAGTGCGCCTGGCCGGCTCCAGGGACAGCGCATAGCCGGACCAAGCACCTTATTGCATCCACTTGGGGGACAGGCAGAAGCCCACGGGGCCAGGTGGCCCCTCACCATATGTCCTTGAAGCCTCGGGTTCCTGCGGGGACCAGGTTGACGGTTCAGGTGAAGGGCCCTTCGTAGGCAGGCCTAGGAGGGGTGCAGGTAGGTGTGGGCCTGAATCCTGTGCATGCACCCGGAGTGGAGCAGCCTCTCTGAGCTCTACACACCAGACACTAGGAGCAGAGGCCCCTCCCAATTGTCAGATCCAGAACCTTCTCCAGACACGGCCAAAACCCCTAGAGGTGACACCACACCAGCCACACCCCTCGGGGCTATGGGGAAACAGTGCCCAGAGGCTGGAGAGGCCTCTGGGTGGGAGGCCACCTGGCTGGATCCCTCTGCCAGGCCCAGCCGGTCTCTCCACTCACCCGACCCCCCAGAGCTCCTTGGACTTTGACTTCAGGTGTCTTTGTGCTGGGAACATGGAAGCTGGACATGTCCATCTCACTGAAGGTCAGCCCGGGAGGGAAACGGAAGGCGGGAAACTGGACAGAGGTTGGAGGCGCTGCGTCTGCAACACAAGCTTCTGTCCATGTGCTGCCATCCCCTGCCCCACACTCGCTCTCGTCCCTCTTGGGTCCCGTTTCCTCTCCAAGCAGAGCAAAAGCCTCTTTCGAAATGATACTGTGCCCAGTCAGCAGGGGACAGGCAGCCCCTTCGCTCCTGGGTGAAAGGGCAGGTGCCCCTGGAGACATGTCCTCAAGATGTCCTCACCTCGGGGATGATGACGTCACTGGAGAATCCCGGGGACCCTGATCTCACATCAAATGCAAGCCGAGAACACAGATGACAAATGGAAAAGCCATTTTACAAAAAGGGACCACCTATTTGATTGACAGTATGAGTTTGCCACCCGGAAGAATTTAAAAAAAAAAAAAAAGAAGAGTAAGTGTTTGTGACAAATATGCAAATTTCTGTGTGTCAGAGTCGCCACTTTGTATCAATCGTTCATCTGCCCATAAAAGTTGTTTCTAGCTATTGTTGATCTTTAAATTTTTTTTCCCTGAGGATTAAACCCCCCTGAGCCCCGTCCCCAGCCCTATTTTGTATTTTATTTAGGGACACGGTCTCCCTGAGTTGCTTAGGGCCTCGCTTTGGCTGAGGCTGGCTTTGAACTCACGATCCTCCTGCCTCAGCCTCCACAGCCGCTGGGATGTCAGGTGCCGGCCATCAAAAACCCTGAACTTTTTTTTTTTCTTGCTGTTTTCCTGGGCCAAATCGTGAACTGGATTGGTCTTCGGCATGAAAAAGGTTTATTTCTGCAAACAAGCAGAATACAGCGTGCTTTAATGAGTATTGGGTATCTCGATGATAAACGTTTTTTCAAAAAATGAAGATCCAATTCTCCCTCTTTGGGATGTCCAATGCTCGTCTGGGGGGGGGGGTATACCTGGTGTGTTCTCTGATTGACAAGCTCAGAGAGACCGCAGGCTGCCCATGAATGTAGGGAAAAGAGTGGGGAAAAGAGTGGTGGAAATTCGAATTAAATCCACGCTGAAAAACCTCCTCTCACGCGGGTCAGAATGGTGCTCGTCAAGAACATCTATAATAATGAAGGGCGGAGAGTGTGGGGCGAGAAAAGAACACTTTACACCGTTGGTGGGGGCTGTAAATTAGATGACCCAGCTGGACCACTCCTCCCTATCACCTCGCTGCAATGATCCACGCACACCCAGGTTCAAAGCAGCCCAGTTCACAGCAGCCAAACTATGGAGCCAGCCTGGGGATCCATCAGTGGATGAATGGATAAAGAAAATGTGGTGTATATATGCACAATGGAATATTACTCAGCCATGAAGAAGAATGGCATATGACATTTGCAGGAAAATGGGTGGAACTAGAGATCATCACACTGAGTGACTTTTACCCATCAGCGTGGACCAGGAAGAGGAGGGAAGGGAAGAACTGGGTTGTAATTTTGAGCAAATCATGTTGTATGCGTAGCCCACAGTGAAACCCGCTGTTCTGCTTAATTAATACACACCAGTTAAAAAGAAATTGTATTTTAATAATTTAAAATAATTCTTCAGATATATAATCTTAATAATTTAAAAATTATTTTAAAATGTTATTATTTTAATAATTTTTATTGTGTTTAGTATCATGTTTTGAGAAATCTTTACACGATTTTTAGGATTTTATCAGAGGTTTTAGGCTTCAAAAAACGGAGGTGGCTTGCCATTGGCCAGACCGAGTCACATGATCATGCCTGACTGCAAGGGATTCTGGGAAATGTAGTTCCTCCGTCAGCCCAGGAACCAGGCCCCATTGGTCAAGTTTCGCGGATTTAAAACTATTGAGAAGGAAAAACTGGGCCAAACAGCCTGGATTCTCTACTCTCCAGCGCTGTAGTTTTCTTCTGCGGTTTTGATTTCATGGTGTAGAGTTTCCAGCCATTTCTAAGAAATTCCCAACGTGTTTATTTATCTTTTTTTTTTTTTTTTTGGAATGGGGTAATTAAAACTCAGAGAGGTTGTGAAACTTATAAAAGTTTGCACAGCTTCAAGAAACCTCCTTGTCCTCCTCCTCCTCTTCCTTCACTGCTTCCTGGTGCCCGGTCCTGAGCTGCTCTCCTCCTCCAGGCCCTTCCGCCATTTTGTTCTGCCTCCCCTTGGGCCAGAGCCATGGAGTCGGCCACCAGGGACTGGACCTCGGACACCAGGAGCCCCAGACAAACTCTTCCTCCTCTAACCTGTTTTGTTTCAGGTCTTTTGGTGACAGTGATGAAAAAGCTCACTCAAACCCCCCAACCCCAGATTGAGCCCCTGAAACAGTGAGTCCCTAAGAAATCCTTCTGACAAGTTGACTTACCTCGGGTGTTTTGTCACAGTCACGGCGATCTAACATATATCCCAATATCGTCACCCTCTGGTCCTGGGGCGGGGTTTGATCTTGTCACGGTCTGACCCGATTTTATATGTTCCTAAGTCCTTGATCCTCAACCCAGAAAGGGACTCATGAAGATGAAACTTAACACAGGGCAACCGTCAAAGCCAAGAGTTTCCTTTGGCATTTGTTTATTTGTCGATTGGAGAGTTGGAGGACGTGCTGAGGTTCACACTCAGGGCCCGGTGCCTGCAAAGTGCCCGCCCTGTCCCTGGGCCACCCCCAGCGACCACCGTTATGTGAAGGAATTAAAAGTGGTTTAGGACAGTCATGGGAATGGGCAGACATCCATCAAAAGTGTTTAGATTCCACCTCGGTGTGCGGGTAGGAATCTCAGGGTGGTTGTTTTTTTGGTACCAGGGATTGAACTCAGGGGCTCTTGACCCCTGAGGCCCGTCCCCAGCCCTATTTTGTATTTTATTGAGAGACAGGGTCTCCCTGAGACTCTTGGGTGGCCCACGCCTGTCATCCCAACTGTTGGGGAGGCTAAGGCAGGAGGATCACTAGTTCAAAGCCAGCCTCCACCAAAGGGAGGCCCTAAGCAATTCAGGGAGACCCTGTCTCTCAATAAAATGCAAAATAGGGCTGGGGACAGGGCTCAGGGGTCGAGGGACCCCAAGTTCAATCCCTGGTACCAAAAATAAAAGAGAAAAATGAGGAACGTGATTCTGAGACACGAGGGTTACAAGTTTTGGGTCCTTTTTCAAATCGAGGCTATTTCACCCCTCTCTGGAGACCTGCAGCCAAGGTGACAAGGTGAACCCCAGGGACTTGGGGGGGGGGGTCCTCTGTACCAGTTCCAGCCTGCCATGACCTCCAGAATCTTTGGTTCTGATATTTGGGGCAAAGTGTAAAAACTTACGTCATTACAAACCTCTACTGAATCAAACTGGATCCCAAGGCTATTTTTTTTTTCGCCCTGTCCCTCAAAGTGTCCCTAAAAATAGAGCGAATGGCTCAGACCCTCTTTAGATGTTGAAGCATCTAGGAGGTTTCCCCTCCGTGAATAGACAAAGGTACAAACCAAGGGCGGAGGCTGAGGCAGGAGGCTGGCAAGTTGGAGGCCAGCCTCCACCACTCAGTGAGGCCCTAAGCAATTTAACAAGACTCTGCCTCAAAATTTTAAAACAACACTTTTTTAAAAAAAAAAAAAGGCTGGCAACATAGCTCAGTGGTAAAGCACCCCTGGATTGCATTCCCAGTATAAAAAAAGGAAAAAAAGAATTTTCTAGAAAAAAAAGTCTTGCAAGACCCATTTCCACGAGGTGATTTTAACACGCGGTGACTTTAGATTTTAAAACCTCAAATTCCATTTGGAGGGGACAGACAGGGGACGGAGGGCCCTGGAAATCCCTCCTGCCCCTTGCAGGGGGCGAAGGGGCAGTGTCAGTAATGAGGGCCGCAGCCTCCGTCCCCGAGACCCCTCTGCTCCCTGGCCTCTGCAGCCGGGCTCAGCCTCCGTCCCCCTCCGCCCCCCTCCGCCCCGTGAAGGCAGCAGCTGCGGGGTGGAGGCCACAGGTAGAGAATCCTTCTGGAGGCAGCTGGCCTCCTTCCGCAGGTGGGAATGCACTGAAATAGAAAAGGAGCTTTTCTGCGGGACGGTCCCCGGCGTCGTGGGGTCCTTGTGGGGACCTCGGGAAGACCTGGGCAGCTTCACACCGTCTCTGGATCTGGAAGGGAAGGGGCCAAAGGTCTCAGGTCGGGGCCGGGGAGGAAGCTGCATCCCTCATCCCAAATGCATTTGGGGAGGATTTCCGCGAAAGCTTTTTGAGTTATAACTGGTATTTGTGTGAGCCTCTTTTTTTTTTTTTTTTTTTTTTAATGCGGCCTCATCGGATCTGAAGCGCGGAGGGTAATTATTTTCTTCTTTTTTTTTCTTACTTTTTAGTACCGGGGATTGACCTCGGGGGCACTCAGACCCCCGAGCCCCTGTCCCCAGCCCTATTTTGTGTTTTATTGAGAGACAGGGGGCACCCTGTGTGGCTCAGGGACTGTCAGTACCGCGTCTCGGCCAGCAGAGGGCGCGCGAGGCCAGGTTTTGGAGACCATCCCAAACTCCCTCCGGAGGGAGGCCGCCCGCGGAGGCCCGGGCAGACCTCCACCTGGGTGGTCTCCCATCCTCCCCCGGTTCTGGGTCCTGCCGTTGGAGGGTGTCTATGGCTCCCTGGGTCCCCAAGGGGCTAAGCCCTTGCAGTCTGTAAAAAGCGGCCACCAGGAAGCCTTCGCTTGCCGGCTTAAAGCAGCCCGTACCACGAGAGGGACAAGAGAAGGAACTTACCACTGGCCCGAAAGCAATTCCTCCTCTGGTTGGACTTGAAGTAGCTGACCCCGGCCCCCACCAAGGCCACCACCACCACAGACACGATCGGGGACACGATTCTGGCCACCGTGTTGCCTGCAGGGTGGACAAAGAAAGTCTGCCTGAGGAGAAAAATATTGGTGAGCAGAACCGCGGCTAAAATGGGCGGCTCGGAGAAGGGCCTGGAGAGGCGCCTGGCGAACCGCGTCCTTCAGGGGACAGACACCCAGGGCCGCGCTCTGCACGCTCCGCTCCGGGGTCTGCAGCCCTTGATGGACAGGCTCCGGTTCAGCCGCAGGGCTGTGCCTCGGCACGCTGTCGGGGCTGCCGAAGCCCCGGATGCTCAGCACAGTTCCTTTACAACCCAGCCCGGGGTCTGCTCAGAAGGGACCCCTGTCCTCCAGGGCACTTGAAACCACCTCTAGGTGACTTAGGGTGGCTGGAAGCCGTGGGGACACTGGTGACCCAGCTAAAGGACAATTTTCAATCCGTGCTTGGGTGGGCTCCATCTGTGGCTGTAGAACCCACAGACATGGAGGGACAGGGCAGAAAAGTGTCGCATAAGAGAAATTGTGTATATGTATATGTGTGTGTAATGATGTGATCGCATCCACATCACATGCATTGAATTATATGCGAACTGTCTGAGTGACATGTGATAATTGACCATGTAAAATATAATATGCATAAATAATGTATGATCATATAATACATGTGATTACATAGCTTATTACATACGAGATATATATATATATCATAATATACTATGAAATATATGTTACCTAAGGTTGTGTATAAGATATAATAATCACATAATTATAGTAAATAATATGTAAAATATATTAAGTATACATAATCATCGCTTTGGTGGAGGCTGACTTTGAACTCGTGATCCTCCTACCTCAGCCTCCCGAGCTGCTGGGATGGCAGGCGTGCACCTCGGTGCCCGGCTGTGTGTATAGTTTTTTTTTAATAAAAAAACAAAAAAAAAACTAGAACATTCCTGCTAGGAGTTGTTTCCAAAACCAGGCTGATTCTCTCGTGCCCTGAAACAGAAACACCCTCCAAATATAGACGTCCTCCCTTCCTACAAAGTGTCCACGCACCGAGAACCGAGGTTGGGGACCTCTGTATACATACGCAGCCATATGTATGTGTGTACAGGAAGAGGAAAGGTGCGTATATGTCACTATGTCACTGTATTTGTATTTATCGACACTTGTCACTGTCTAGATGTGTAGGTAGGTACATATATTGATTGATTGATTGATCGACTGATCAATAGATACATCGATCAATGAGAAGAAGGGGAAGCCTAGTTTGCATTTGGAGTCACCAGCGATGTCCCTGCAGACGGGCTCCGACAGCCCAGCCCAGGTCTGGGTGCGGGAGGTGACGGACATGGATGTCCCGTGTGGGCTGGAAGACTGTCGTCACCTCACCATCTGTTTACCTTGCCTCTCGGGCCTCCCCAGAGGGACCGGCCTCCCTCCCTCCTTCGCCTGCCCAGGTCCACACCCCTGTGCAGGGCGGCCGGGCTGCATTCCTGCTCAGGGGGCGGGCTCTGGGTGGGCCTCCCCGGAGGCTGGGCTTTGGCAGAAGGGAGGCTGGGCTGGTCCTCAGCCGGGTGTGGCTTCTCTCTTCGGCGCCCTGCCCTGTTGGCGGCCATGGGAACGAGCCTCACCCCCGAGGGACGTGAGATCCCAGCGGAGGCAGAGACAGGAGGCCTCAGCTGCAGCCCCAGGTCTACAGGGAGACTCGGCCCCTCAACCAAGAGGGCGAGCAGCCTCCATCCAAGCACCACGGAGCAGGGAGGCCGGGTGGGCCTTAAACCACAACCATCAAATACCTCGATGGTAGCAAACAGTTGGGGGGGTTCTTTTGTTACGCAGCGAAGCTGACTGATACTCACCGCTTTCCTCTCTGCGCCCCTTAGACGTCATTCCGGTGCGGTCATTGCTACCAAGTGGCCCCCACCCACCCACCCACCCCGTGTGGGCTCCCTCTTTCCCATGAGTCACAGGACCCCAGGGGGTCAGCCTGGGCTGCAGGGGCTTCTCTGCCCTTCTCTCTGCCCTTCTCGGCTCTCTCTGATTTGAGGGACACGAGGTGTCCACACCGGATTCCCAGGGTCAGGGGACAGAGATGGCCGAGACGGCGGGGCTATGATAAGGAATCAAGGGGTTCTCCTGAGATGCCACACCCAGGCACCTGCTTCCCAGTCCACCTAAGATATGGCCACGCCGACGCCGTGGCCGCTGGGCATGGCCGGTCCCCGCCGTCCTCTCCCGTAGTGGACGGGACAGCCTCGGGGTTGGGCGCGCGGGTCGCGATCATCCTGGGTCTGCGCTCAAGCGGGTTGGGACCAGGTCCCTGGGAGGGCGGGGACCCTGCCCCCTGCTAGTTGGCCCTTTGGGCGCAGCGTCCTCTGTCCTGTGCCCTGAGATGGCCGATGGGGCATTTGAGGGCTTAGCTGGGGCAGAACGACCCTCCCCTCCCCTGACCCGCAGCTGTCTGTCCCGGGTGCTGAGTGACTGTCCCCTGCACAGGCGCCATGAGGACCCTCGGGCCAGGCCCGGGCTGCAAGGCGCGACAGCCCCGGGCTGTCCCCACCTCTGCTCCCTGTGAATGCCCGTGGGTGGCGCAGCCTGTGGACGGGGCACGTGAAAAGTGCAGTCAGGGGGGACAGGGGACGGCCACCGGGGTGGGCACAGCGCCCGTCTACACCGCGCCCGCCCACCCGGGTCCGAGGAGACGTGGCGGGCTCACCTTGTGGGTTGCCGTAGGTGGACTGTCCGTCTCCACCTGCAAACAGAACAGGACACGGTCACGCGCTCAGCTCCGCCCGCGCACGTCTGAGAGGCTCAGGGCGCAGGCGCGGGGCTGCCGAGGTTTTGCATCGCGCTCGGAAGCGGAGCGCACGGGCCACGGGGGCCAGGTGGCCGGGCAGAGGGCAGGCGCAGGGACTTCGGGGTGGGCAGGGTCACTCGGGTGTGCGACACACAGCGCAGGCACACACACACGCAGCGAGCTACACCAGTGTGCACGCACACCCACCACGGTACGTGACACACGCAGACACACAGCAACGCGTGTGCCCATCCACACACGGGTGCACACATCCGTGCCCGCTGCACCCCCGAGGGCAGAACAGCCCTTACACACTCCGTCAAGAGTGTGCAGACGTGTGGATCCACACACCTCCGTGTGCACAGAAAACACACGCAGGCACACGCGCTCACACACCTACACGCACGCACCATGGTAAGACGACTGCACACGTGCGCACCCCTCAGCTCCACGGTCACACACACGCGCACGCAAGAACACACGTGTGCAATTCACGTGCACATCGAGCACAAGATAGAACAGAGTGCATGCACATGCACCTGCGTGCATGCGCGCAATCATGCACATCCTGCACAAGCACATTCGCGTGCCCAAATACACGCGTGTGAGCGCAAAGCGTGCTCACAGGTGCACACACACGTGCACCCGAGGGCCGCAAAAGCTCCCCTCAAGATGTTAAGGCCGCGTGCAAAACAGCTCCCGAGCATCGAGGTGCGTGAGCGCAGGGATCGCAGACCTGGGTGCGTTAGTGGCCCCGCGGGGGGGACAGGCAGACCCCCTCCCATGCCAGGCCGGGGGTTAGTGGGGCGCGAGGACAGCGTCGCCCAGTGCGCCCCTTCCTTTACCATAGGAATTTCCATAACGAGGTTTGGGTCTGTAACCCCCTCTGCCTGCAGGACAGAAGGACCCGTGAGACGCCGGACTGGACCCGGGGAACCGCAGGGCGCAGGCCCCACACCCGAGCCCAGACCTGCCCAAGCCCCCCAGGGACTGGCTCCCGGGCACCCGGGGCCTCCAGGACCTGAGACCCTCTCCCTCTTCCGGAGGACACAGACAGCCCCGGCAGCGGTGAGGAGCCACCGGCCAGGACCCCGGTAAGTGAACAGCAGCGGAGGCCCGTCCAGGCGGCTCCCGGGCCTGTTCCCTGTGAGGGAGGCTCCAAAGGCCACTGGACCAGACACAGGGCCAGTCCCCGAGGGCTCCCGGCCAGGTTAGGACACACACGGACAGGACAGCGCCAGAGCTCACAGCTCCTGCAGCCCCAGAGGGCGGAGGCTGGACCAGGGTCCCCGGCTGAGCTCCCTCCAGGGCTCCAGGGGGCTCCTCCTGCCTCTCCAGCTCCTGGGCTCCAGGTGGCCCTGGGCGGGTGGCCCCTCACTGCAGTCTCTGCCTCCGTCTCCATGGGGCTCCTCCTCTAGGTCTGTGTCCCCTCCTCTGTCTCTGGGGAGGACACGGCCATGGCACGAGGGCCCCCTGACCCAGGAGGAGCCCATCTCAGGACCCTCCACTGACCACCTCTGCAGAGATCCTGTTCCCACACCTGGCCCCAGGACCTTGGGACGTGCTGTGTGGAGAGACAGGTCTTTGCAGAGGGGATGGAGGTGCAGTGAGGTCCCCAGGGTGGCCCTGACCCAGCAGGACTGGGGTCCTCGTAGAGGAGGAGATGAGGACACAGACGCACACCAAGGGACGGCCCCGGGAGGACACAGGGAGAAGACGGCGGCTGCGAGCCCAGGGGAGAGGCCTCGGGAGGAGCCCGCCCTGCCCACACAAGGTTGTGCCTACATCCACTGATAACACGGCCCACCTTTTGCATTATTGAAATGCCACAGGCTATTGACATATGCAGTCTGCTTTGGGCCTCCCTTTGGGTGGAGAGTGACGTTAGCAAGCAGAGCTCCAATGGCAGAAATACCCTCCCAAATACCGTGTCTCTCTCACGCCCCAAGCTTCCCAGTCTCGTGGGACCAGAGTTACAAGAACCGAGCTCGGGCCAGGTGCACGCCTGTCATCCCAGCGGCTCGGGAGGCTGAGGCAGGAGGATCACGAGTTGGAGGCCAACCACCCAAGGAATTCCCATGTCACCGGGTGGGCTCCTTTGGGTGACGCTGCATCAGAGTCTCGCTCCCCATTAAACAAAGCCGTGGGTGCAGAGCCTGGGCTCCCGGGGGACAGGCGGGGTCCTCCCCAGCACAGACAGATGCTGAGTCCCTGGCCTCAGCCGAGGTGGCCCAGCTCACCCAGGACCCCATATACCAGGCCCAGGCGGACCCCAAGGGGAACCAGAAATTCCAGCATCTGGGTCCCCGCTGCCCAGCACCCACATGACGCACCGTCTGTGTGTCCGTAGCCACCATGTCCACCGCTGTATCCACCGCCGCCATCTCCTCCTGTCAGACAGAGAAGGAGGGACTTAGGGACAGCAGGCCGAGCCTGGCTCACGGGCAGTGGTGACCGACGGGTAGGATGGCCAAGGTGATCCCGCCAAAGTGACATCGTCCACGTGATACATCTCACGCCAGGACCAGCTGTGGAGACTCCCGGCTTCACCCAGCTGTATCTGCCACATTGAAACCACTATGGGTGCATGCTGCTACTGCAGAGAGACTTCCGAGGGACCGGCAGCCCCGGGCCAGAATGACCCGCATCAGAAGCACAGCCCCTCCGAGGATCCTGAGTGGGTCTGTGTGGACCGACCCCTTCCAAACGCAGAGAATTTGCCTTAGAAGTTCACCTAGAGACCTACAGAAAGATCTATTTCTGGCCAGGCACGGTGGCACCCGCCTGTCATTCCCCCCGGCTCTGGAGGCTGAGGCAGGAGGCTGGTGAGTTCAAAGCCAGCCTCAGCCATTTAGCGAGGCCCTCAGCCTATTTAGAGACCCTGTCTCTAAATAAAATGTAGAAAAGGGGCTGGGGGTGGGGTAATAAATTGTCCCTTACGGATTCCATCCCTAGTACAAAAAAAAAAACCCCTATATATATGTAATTTCTTGTTACCTCTTTAGATATACTCATATGTGGGTACACACGTGGGAAAATGTAGACCTTTGCATAAAGATATTTGTGGATACCTAAAGTCACATCAAGAGATCTATGCATGTGACATTAAAGGGTACAAACATATAAATGTGTGCACACGTGTTGTAAAGGTGCATACCTGAGGGTAGACATGCTTTGTATCGGGCCATACAGACATTCATGCAAATGCACATAAAAAGGTACTCGCAGGGTCAAACAGGCATATATTTGCATATGATTATCATATGCAAATATCACATATATGTATGAATGTCTATGCAAATACCATACATATATTTGCATATAAATATCATATGCAAATATCATACATACATGTACATATAAATATCATATGCAAACAGCATGCATATATTTACATATAAATATTATATGCAAATACCATGCATATATTTGCATATAAATACCATATGCAAATATCACACATACATGTACATATAAATATCATATGCAAACACCATGCATGTATTTACATATAAACATTATATGCAAATATCATGCATATATTTACATATAAATACCATGTGCGAATATCATGCGTATATTTGCATATGGATATTATATGCAAATATGATGTAAATGTGCATGAGCATATGATAGACACCTAAAGGTCCGTGCGCATATACAATGTACACACAGACACGATATATGTGTGCATAAGGGCAGCTCTGTGCATGCAGAATGCAGAAAGATTCACAGACCTAGACAGAAAGATGGTCTATATGCACAAAGTTCTATCCATTTGTATACAAATGGTCTATACAGACAGGCATATATTAACCGCCTTCTGTATAGCCACAGGGAGGTCATTTTACCTGAAAATGACCATGGTTTTCTTTTCCTTCCATCCTGGGCACTGCACCCAGGGGAGCTTAACCTCTGAGCCATACCCGCAGCCCCTTTTGAGTTTTTATTTTGAGACGGGGTCTCACTGAGTCGCTTAGAGCTTTGCTAAGTTGCTGAGGCCGGCCTCCAACTTGTGGTCCTCCAGCCTCAGCCTCCCGAGTCCCAGGGATGCACCTTGGTGCCTGGCGTGAGCACAGGTCTTGAGAGGTGGGTCGGTGCACAAGCCCCCGATGCAGGGATGGACAGACCCTGTTTGTGTCCTGCAGGGGTGACCTCCCTCCTCACGGGTTCTGTCCCCACCCTCCCTCTCTGGGCACACCTGAGGCTCAAAGCGGCTCTGCCCCTATGTACCTGCGGGCGGCCTGGGCCTGGGCGGGTAGCGTCCATCATCGTCGTTGTGATGGTACCCTGTGGGGCAGAGGCACAGCGTGAGGCCCACGTCCCGCCCACACACCCCTACCGGACCCACAGGCCGGGGGCCTTTGTTGGGGACAAGCCCTGTGCACGCAGCAGCTCTTTCCAGGGATCCCGCAGACACATCTGCTGGGTGTCCTGTGGGCAGACAGGGACACTGGCCAGCAGCCTGTAGGAACTGCGCTCTGCAAACACAGGGGCCTGCCTTGCTGTCACCTGTGCAAGGGTCCTGGGGCCCGTCCTGCTCAGAGTCTCCCATCAGGATGCTGTGCCCCCTCCCTGCCAGGTGCCACCCTCTCTCTCCTCCCGCCCCTGGTTGGCGGGGCCTCCAATGGCCGATGCAGCCCCCTGACCCTCACCTCCGCCCTGGAGGCGTCTCCAGCCTCAGCCCCTGCTCCCCACGACCCCAGACCCTCCTCCTCTTTCAGGTCCAAAATGACCTCCCTCTCCCACCCAGCAAGCCCAAGCCGGACCAGCGTCGTGCTGTTTGGACGTTCGGCCCCCAACACTGGGCTGAATGAACCTTTCTTCTTTATAAATGCAGCCAGCCTGGGCTAAGTCATTATAGTAACAGAGAGCAACGTAGGAAGGGTTCAGAAAGAGGAGATGCTCCCGTTGAGAACCAGGAGGAAGGTCGCTCTTACTCCTTTGTTTCTTTAGTGCACACGTAAAATAAAAAGCCACTATATGCCATCACGTGACACGGGCAAAGCCAGACAGACCTATATGTCATGCATTCCCCGGGCGCTGGCCAGCGATTCAAGTAGCCCGCTGTGAAACTATCCCAGAGGGGAATTCACCAACGAGCGCCACTGCGTATGGAGTTTCAAGTGCTCCCGGATCAGTCGCCTCCGGAATCTGAACGGGACTCAAGGTCCTTACCTCCTCCGCTGTTATCGGAGCTCCCAGGCTGTGGGCGAGGCTGGGGTTTTGGCCTTGGGTAGATATCTGCAGGAAGAGAGCTCAGGGATTTCAGGGAAAGTGTGACGTACTCACCCCGAGCGTGTGCGCACCCCAGGACCTTTGCACACCACCAGCTGCCCACCCCAGGACCTTTGCACACCACCAGCTGCCCACCCCAGGACCTTTGCATGGGGTGTTCTTTCGGTGGGAATCTCTCTGCCTGATGCCTCTGTGGCTCTGGCTGGGGTAAAGGACCTCTGGGTTTGTCAGTCACCACTGGAGTGACATTGCAGGCGGCGCAGCATACATTGGGGATGCTCTGGACACACCCTCTTGGATACCAGCCACGGGGGACTGCAAATTAACCGTCCAGCTCTGCACGCTAGATTCAAACCCCGGAACCGGAGCCAGGGAGCCGCCTTCCTGTGCGCGGAGGCAGGAATGGGAACATCCAGCTCTGAGTCACACAGGGCCCCGCCCGAGCTGGGACCTCGGCCAGGCCCTCGGGTTGGTGAGTCACTCCGGGAGGGGAAGGGCCAGCGTCCAGACCCCGTGGCTCTGACGGGTCCTGCGCAGGGAGAGCCCCAGGGCAAGTGGCCAGAGCTGGGAAGAAGAAGAACCGGCCCCGGGTGTTAGGGAAAGGAGCCGAACTTACTGCCTCCGCTGTCCGGGTTTGCAGGCTGGGGGCCGAAAGGGGGCCTGGGCTTGGGGTAGATATCTGTGGGAACAAGGGTGCAGGCTTAGAAGACCCCCCAAATCCTTCTATGACCCTTCTGCAGGACACACACCTCAGGCCGGGTGCCAAGGCCCACGCCTGTCTTCCCAGCGGCTCGGGAGGCTGAGGCAGGAGGATGGCAAGTTGGAGGCCAGCCTCAGCCATTTAGCAAGGCTCTGAGCAACTCAGGACCAGCCCATTGCCCAGCCCTGACCCTGCTTCCTGGATTCTTGTCCTGTTTTTTTTTTGCCTTGAGGACGGTTCCCTAGTCCCCAGACACAGTCCACTCAAAGTCCCTTCCCGGGTGTCCACACACACGGCTCTCTCCTTCTCTCTCCTCCGTGAATTTATTTAATTTTTAATTTTTTTTTGTGCTTCTGAGATGGGGCTCCCCAGGATGGGCCTGGCGCTCGGCAGGTGCCCCCCCACAGAGCTCCAAGCCCCGCCCCAGAGCCACCGGGTCCCTATTTAGGGCGTCCTGCCCGGGCTCCAAGTTCGGGTGACACTGGCCCTCTGTTTCCGCATTTCTTTATACAGTTGTTGAGCACAGTCCTGCTACGGTCTAGAGAGGTGACGTCCCCAAAGGTCACGGGTGAGACCAAGCCGGAAGGTTCAGAGGTGACATGACCACCTTACAGAGGTGTAGACTCATAGTGGATTAATCCACTTGGATGGACTCGCTGGGTGGTGACTGCAGCAGGTGGAGTGTGGCTGGAGGAGGGGGTCCCTGGTCTCGTTCGACAGTCCCCTACATCATTTTGGTCCTCGAAATACGCCCTCTGGGGCCCAAGGCAGGTGTCCCCAACTGTCGCTGGCTGAGTGACACAGTGGCCCCCAGGATTATTTGGCATCGTCCTTTTGACTGGCACTCTGAGCTGCCCAGGAGCTGATGGACCAGGACACGCACTGTCCCCAGGGCGGGAACCAGCCCTGTGTCCCCAAAGAGAACGCGATGCATCCGCCAATTGTCATTGAGACCGACCTGAGCAGCTCACTACCGCCCCCAGTGGTCGGCTCAGGAACTGCAGGGCGGGCAATGGTGACCCTTTTCTGGCGGGTTGGGGGGGGGGTACCAGGGGCTGAACCCAGGGACACTCGACCCCTGAGCCCCGTCCCCAGCCCTATTTTGCATTTTATTTAGAGACAAGGTCTCCCTGAGCTGCTAACAGCCTCCCTTTGGCTGAGGCTGGCTTTGAACTCGCCATCCTCCTGCCTCAGCCTCCCGAGCCTCTGGGATGACAGGTGTGGGCCCCTGGGCCTGCCCCTGGCCACCAGTCACCCATTTCCCATCTCTTTGGATGTCTCGATTCTGGCCAATTTATATAAACGGGATCCTGGGCTCTGTGCCCTTTGGGGTCTGGCCTTTGTCACCGAGAAGCTGATGCTCATGTTGTGGCTGGTGTCGCGGCTTCATCCTTTTGCATGGTTCAGTAATATTCCAGGGTGCATGGGCCACCTTGTTCCTTTTTCATGGCCTAGTCATATTCCACAGCGTGGCCGGACTAGATCGTATGCATGCCTTCATCGTTTGATGGACGCCATGCCTTGGTCTCACCTTTTGGCTTTACCGAATCGTGCTTCTACGTACGCGGCCTGCAGGGTTCTCGACACCTGATACCATCTATTTCTAAAATCCTAACCCTCCTAGTGGACACGATGGAGCTTCTCAAGGTGGCTTTTTTGATTTGCATTTGCCCGGTGACCAGCATTTGCTTGTGGCATCTACTGACCGGCCCCCCATCCCTCCCCCCCCTCGACACCCTACAACAGCCCTACAAAGCGTCTACACCCATCGCTGCCAAAGCCTCCGGCCCAGGGTGCGGCCCCCCGTGATGCCCCGAACGGCCACTCACCTGAGCCTGGCTTCGGGGTAGGTTCTGCGAACAAAGAGAGAAGACAGATTCAGTGAGCCTCCAAGATTTACCGGCGGCTTGGAGACAGGGCGTCCATGTCCTCGCTCAAAGGAAACCATGAAGAGAAACTGCAAAGCCGTGAGGAATGGGGACTGTCCACCAGCTGCCCAGGGGCTGTGTCGCTGCCCACAGATGGCCAGCAGGGACGACAGCACCCAGGACGGGAGCCGAGAGCCTTGGGATGGCAGGTTTTTGCATCTGTGAAGCTTAGATAAAGCCACACTTGGAAGGACTGGGAAAAGCAAGTCAAGAGACATTTTCAGCTTTCGAAACGGTGCGTCTCCTCACTCCTCTGACCCACTCACTGATTCACGCGGCAAACATCGGCTGGGTGCCCACTAGTACCAGAAGAGGTGCCGGTCCCTCTGGGCACCCAGATCACCCCTACGGTGCACATGGGAACATCCAGAGGTCAGAATTCTTGGAAGCGGGTATCAGGTAGGGAGTGCTCAAGGTGCAACCTTGCTCTGTGACTCAGGTGTGGGCGCAGGTGGGCATGTGGGGGCAGCAGGGGGTTGGAGTCTTCACAGAGCAGAGAAGATTGGACACACATCCCGGGTGTCCAATGGCCAGAGTCCTTCCAAGGACCCAAATGTCTACTTGGATGGACTAACTGTAGGCAGGTGGGGTGTGGCTGGAGGAGGGGGTCCCTGGGCTGTGCCTTGGGGGTCTCTGTCCTGTCCCTGGTGAGCAGAGCTCTCTCTGCTCCCTGGTGCCCTGTCCTGAGCTGCCCTCCTCCTCCAGGCCCTGCCGCCATCTTGTTCTGCTCCCCTTGGGCCAGAGCCATGGAGTTGGCCACCAGGGACTGGACCTCGGACACCAGGAGCCTCAAATAAATTTTTCCTCTTCTAAGCTGGGGACTGGGCTCAGGGGTCCAGTGCCTCACCAAAGTCCCCAGGGTATCCCTGGAGCACAGGGTCCAATCTAGCAAGACAAGGGTCGGAACCGATGGCCAAAGTGGACCTCTGCAGAGAGACTTCTAGAAGGGCGTCTGTGGGTTTCCCGAGGAGGCTGGCCTCCCTGGAGAGAACGCGAACCTCAGCCCCCAGGGATTCCCAGCTGACCCTAGAGCCCTGGCCCAGCGGGGACCAGGCCAATCCCCACTGAGAACACGGGCACTTACCTGGGTCATCCAGGGCGTCCGCCAGGTCAAAATCTCCCTGAGCTGTTGGAGCAGAGAGGGCACAAGTCACATGGGGAAGCAAAAGGTGACAGATGACAACTGCAGGGACCCCTGTGCTCCTGCCTGCATGGCCCGCCGGTCCCTCTGGGCACCAAGATCACCCCACCGTGCGGCACGCTGTAGGATCTGACTCCCTGGAGCTCAGGGGTCCTCCTGAGCCCCAATCTCTGTGGGTCGTGGTATCAGAGGGGTCCCTGCAGCCACCCTCCAGGACACCTAAGGGTGACCGTGTAAGGAATGATGGTGGGTGGTCAGGGACAGCCTGTCCAGTCCTGTTGGTGGCATTTCAAGAATCCCAGCCTCCTATCTGCCCCAGGACCCTGGCATCACTACCATGCCTATTTCCCAGGTGAGAAACCCGGGAGCAGCAGGAGGGGAAGGGCAGGGCAGAGGCTGAGTCTGCACTTAGACTCGGGCCCAGTCACCAAGTCCCAACGGAGGCGGGGCCTGGGGAAACCCCAGGAGCCCTGTGACGGAGCCACCGCCCTCCTCGGTGCTCCCAAGGCCACACCCAGTGTCTCACATAGCCAGAGCCTCTGCCTTACTCCCTCCGTGGAGGCTGGCCTCTCTGAAAGGCTGTTTCCCAACTGCACTGGGGTGGAGGCTGGGTCTTATCAGAGAAGCCACAGGAGGGCAGGGCTGGAGACTGTCCCCAGATATCACCAGCCCGCAGCAGGGACCTGTTTGCCCACGGAGGTGACTTCCAGAGACTTCCCTCCTGGAGCCCTTCTCTGTCCTCTCTTCTCTTTTCTTTATTGGGGAGGGGTATTGGGGACTGACCTCAGGGGCACCGGACCCCCGATCCCCGTCCCCAGCCCTATTTTATTGAGAGACAGGGTCTCCCTGAGCTGCTTAGGGCCTCCCATGGCTGAGGCTGGCTTTGAACTCGCGATCCTCCAGCCTCAGCCTCCCGAGCCTCTTCCCATATCCCATGGCCTCCTCCAGCTCTGACAGGCGGCCAGGGACCCCGTGGGTGGGCAGGACGTGGGAGGGGCCCGGAGGAAGCTGAGCAAACTGGCCGGGCGAGGTTTTTGCCTGGTTTTGAGAGTCGCTTTCCAAGTAGGAGTGTCCCGGGGCAGCGTGACTCACACACACGCGGGGAGGGCGTGGGTGCCGCCCGGGCCTCCCGGTTGGGCCTCCCAAAACCCAGGCATGGCGACAGCCCCTGTCCTGCGAGATGGGCGGGAATCTGCCCTGCGATGGGGGCGGGGAGCCCAGCCAAGGGTCCCCAGGAGTGGGGGGGGGGGCGCTCAGGGCGCGGCCAGCCCGGGCGGTGGACATCGCGCGGGCATCTTGCTCTCAGGAGGCCACGGACTTCAGAACGCGTGTCTCTCGGACTTGCTTTCTGGTGGCTTGCGCTGGGTGGCCTCTGAATCCAACCCTGCTGTGTTCTGGGACCCCTAGCACCCCCCACCCCCAGGAGTTGGGGACAGCAGCCTGCTGTGCTGTCCTCTGGTTTCAGGCGGGTCCCCGGGGAAGGCCGGTAGAGACTCGCCCCTGCGCAGAGCAGCGCAGCATTTTTGCACGAGGTTCCCCCGGCCCCGCGCATGCGCACAGAGAGAAGTCATGCGGCGGATCCTGCAGGGGGCGCTGCGAATGCAGCTGCAGACATCCCCCGGCCTCGTCCTGCAACCAGACCCCGGCCCCGGCCGCATTGGGTGCAAAAGCATGCAACCTGCAAAGACCCTCGGATCCTGACTTCTGTCCACACCCGCCGCCGGTGACCCGTGCACACAGCCAGCAGCCCAGACCCCGCGGCTCGGCTCCACCCAGGGGAGAGAACAGGCCCCGGGCGGGGCTTGGAAATAAAGGGAAAAAAATAAAAAATAATAATATGTTTTTTTTTTTTTTTAAGGGTTTCCAAAGCCCTGGCCGGGCGCAGCACCAATTCCAGCAGAATTTGCACACGAAGCGGCGCGGCATTGAATTCAAGTCTACCGAGGCCACCCGATGGCAAACACAGCTGGCTCCTCTATTGTGTGGTGCAAACCAGTGTCACCTCATCTGCAAAACATCTGCCTTTCCTAGTGACAGTTGGTGGGTTTTAGTACCAGGGATCGACCTCAGGGGCCCTCCACCCCTGAGCCCCCTCCGCAGCCCTATTTTTTTTTGCATTTTATTTACAGACAGAGTCTCCCCGAGCTGCTGAGGGCCTCGCTCAGTTGCTAAGGCTGGCCTCCAAATTGTGAGCCTCCTGCCTCAGCCTCCGGAGTCGCAGACATTACATTACATTACACTGCACTCCCCACGATTTTTCAAAAAAAAATTTTTTTCCTATAAAGAGGATTTTTTGCGCTTTCTCGGAAAGCGGTTGCACAATGGCTTTCTGAGTCTCTGGACCTTGAGGAACTCCCTGCAGCCCTTGCCCAGCACGTGGGAAGCCCGGGGGCGGGGGGTGGATTCTGAGCTCTGCAGACACAGAAAGAAACAAAGTAACCAACAAGGAAAGGCCACTGTGCCCTGGGCAGCCGCCCTCCCTCCCTGCATTTCTGTCCAGTGTCTGAGCACCTCAGACCCCACGGGTCTCCCAGGCTCCCTGCAGAATCAGCTCACCGTCTACTTTGCAGGGACGGTCACCAGAGACCCCCACCACAGCCACCGCATTGCACGGAGACCACCGCAGCCCCAGGCAGAGAACAGTTCTGCAAACACACCCGCCCGGTACCGACTGCCCTGCCTCCTCCTCCACCCTCGCAGCCCACAATTAGTATTTCAGTAGATATTATGCACCTCATGCATACACCACCCACCTGCCGTAGAGCCTGGGGACGTCCCCAGCACCACAACCAGGCTGTTCACACTGCCAGCCTCCAACCTACGAGGCTCAACAACCCTCTTTTCTTAATAAAAATTCCCGGCCTCAGGTATTTTGTGAGGGAAATGGACGAAGGAATACAGAAAGCACTCGGAGAACTCATGTCACCCTGCTGGCCACCAGAAAGACCCTTTTCAAGGGCAAATGAACAAGGCCCTGGAAATATTCATTTATGCACCTGTCAAACGGCCAGTCAGCCGACGTCCCCATCCATTTCCAATGAACCCCGGTGGCTAGATAAAGCAAGTGACTCCTAATGATTGTTGGTGGCCATCTCTGGACCTTCTACAAGTGGACCGTGACCCCCAAACGGAAGCAAGAACGTCTAGATTTAACAGTCCTATAGTCTCAGGCCAAATGCACGGGAGGTGACATCTACAGGTGGCATGGCGGTGTGTAAGTGTCTCCCTTGAGGTTTCTGGGCTCTGGACACCAGAACCAGCCCTGGGCATCTCCTCCGCCCATTCACAACCAGCTAATGACACCCTGTCTTCAAACAGGACAGACAAGAAAGGCCGGTGTCTGGAGGAAGCCTGTCCCTTCCTGACCGACCCTTCTGCCTCTCCCACTCCCCTCTGTCCATCATGCCCTGGAAGGACCCTCGGGGTCCCACGAACCTTCCCGATGCGGTTCCACCCTACAGTTCCGAGGTCCCTGCGCAACGCGATGCCCCATCCCCGAGCCTGGGAGGCGGGCGGAGCGTCTTGGCGGTTCTTTAGTAAACTTTGGCGTCAACTCTTTGCAGGACTCGGACCTGCGGGAACCCAGGCTCGCGGGGGCGCCCGGTGCTCACCTGGGGCGCGCGGCAGCAGACACAGGAGCAGCACCAGGCCGGGCAGCCCCCGCCGGGTCTCCATGGCTGGCTGAGGTCCCCGGGAGCGTCCGTCCCACGTCGTCCCACGTCGCAGCTGGTCTCCTCCGGCCGCCCCGCCCTGCCCTGTTGACGGCGATGTCCCCGCCTGGGCGGGCAGCGAGCGCTGTGTCCAAGTGGAAAATAGGAAACCAGCCGCGCGCGCGCGCGCTGCGCTCCCCGTGCCAGGAAACCCCGACTGCGCTCGAGCCCGGATTCCACCGAGCCCAGGACGAGTGCTCACACGCTCGCCCAGGGCCAGCTGCTCCCAACTGTCCCAGCCAATGGCACCAGCGCAGGCCCTGGGGCGACCTGGGCGGGGCCACATGCCAATCATTCAGCATCCGCGGCTCCTGGACGCCACCGCTGCCCCCGCGCACCTGCTCAGCCACGGGGACCGGACTCGTGCACCCTGGAGCTCGCAGGTGCTTGGCTGAGACCCCTCTGTCACTGGGGTCCTGCACAGAGGGTCAGGGCGTGGCCGCTGCAATCCAGGATCCAGGATCCCAGGGACTTCCAAGAATCCCCCTCCTCTCCCTGGAGCCCCCAATGATCTCGGTGAGCAGCAGAACCCATAGTCAGAAGGGGCGAGGGATCCTACAGTGGCCCTCTCTCTGTCTGTCACCTGAGACCGGGACACTATCATGGGGATCCTGAGAGACCGGATCTGATAACCAAGATGGCTCCTGACCGAGTACCGGGAGGGTAGCATATACAGCGTGGATACGCGGGGCTAAGAGGGGATCTCACGCAGGAACAACGGGACCCGATGTCTTCACGTGACACAGACTAGCTCGGGTTTGAAGCTTCGTAAATGATTGATTTCTGGAATTTTCCATCTGGTAGTTTGGGGTGGTGCTTGACTGCCGATGATTCGAATTTTAGAATGTGAAATCGTGGATGAGGGGGCACCCGCGTTTCAGAGAAGAGGCTGGCAGAGCTCAGCTCCGGGCACAGCAAATTAATGATGGAGGAGATGGGTCCCTGGGGGGTGTGATTCCGATACGTAAAAATTAAACACTGCTGGGTGCAGTGGTGCACGCCTGTTATCCCCGTGGCTCGGGGGAGGCTGAGGCAGGAGGACCGCAAGTTGGAGGCCAGCCTCAGCAATTTAGTGAGGTTCTAGGCAACGCCGTGAGACCCTGTCTCAAAATAAAATATTAAAAAATAAATACATTTTAAAAGGCTGGGGATGTGGCTTCGTGGTTAAGCACCCCTGGGTTCAATCCCTAGAACCAAAATGAATTAAAGAGTAAAGACTAGGCAAGAAAATTTCAAAAAGACTAACGGGATGTGTTTAGTTCCATCAGATATTAAAAGAGTTAATCTGTGATAATTAAAATCATGTAGTTTTATCTCCTTTGTGGATGAAATGATCCGTGAGGGCAGAGAAATTATAGCAAAATCTTTGCCCCAGTGCAGTGGCCGAAGTCTGTTGCATTTCAAATCTGTAAAGGGGAAAATAGATTGTTCACTAAATGGTTTAGTGTGTATGAAATTATCCTATAAGGAGGAAAAAAAATCACACTTGGTACAGAGGAATCTCTTCTCTCCACTAAATATAAAGAGTGGGATCAAGAAAATAGCCTTTAAAGATTTAAAAGACTCAGAGTTAAGTAAAAAAAAAAAAAAATAACGTCTGCTAATCCATGTTGCAACCCAAGGGTGCTATCTTTAATATGTAAAGAGTTCCTACAAATCAATAAGAAACTGATGGCGTACACAAATGAACAAAGGGATTATTCGGTTTCCAGGAACGGTGTGCAAATTGCTTTTTGTACATCCAACCTCCTTCCTAAGACACGTGTGAGAATGTGAGCCAGCTGATTTGATCTTGTTTTCCACCAAAGCCCTGGTGGAACTTTCATTCAAAAGTTCTCAGATCTGCAAATCTCCTGCGTGCCTGTAGGAAGATTTGGCAATGGGCGTAAACAGGCTGCAGAACCCTTTTAGCCTCACAAAGGCTGTCCTTCATGACAACGTGCCCACTGAAACGGGGTCCCTGTCATGTACTTCCAGAGGCATTCACGGCCGTAGGTGCTCAGTGGGACATTCTTGGCGACAGCTTAATGTCATTGCAACCAAAGTTCTGACTGTTGGAAAGAATGACAGGGACCGTCTCTCTGCTCACCAACAGCCTCTGGTATGTAGAGAAAGTTCTGTGCAGGGCACAGAGGAGCATCTGGATGCAGGGGGTATCTGGGTACAGGGGAGTACCTGGGTGCAGAACAGCATCTGGGTACAGAGGAGTATCTGGATGCAAGGGAGTCTCAGGATGCAGGGGAGTATCTGGATGCTGGGGAGTATCTGGAGAGAGTAGTATCTGGGTGCAGGGTAGTATCAGGGTACAGAGGAGTATCTGAATGTGAGGGGTATCTGGATGTAGGGGAGTATCTGGATGCTGAGGAGTATCTGGGTGCAGGGGAGCATCTGGATGCAGGGATTATCTGGGTGCAGGAGAGTATCTGAGTGCAGGGGAGTATCTGGATGGAGGGGAGTATCTGGGTTCAGGGAAGCATCTGGGTGCAGAGGAGCATCTGGGTGCAGGGTAGTATCAGGGTACAGAAGAGTATCTGGATGTGGGGAGTATCTGGATGCTGAGGAGTATCTGGGTGCAGGAGAGCATCTGGATGCAGTGGAGTATCTGGATGCAGAGATTATATGGGTGCAGGGGAGTATCTGGATATAGGGGAATATCTGGGTGCGAGTGATTATCTGGTTTCAGGGGAGTATCTTGCTGCAGGGGAGCATCTGGGCACAGGTGAGTATCTGGGTACAGGGGATTATGGAGGTGCAGGGGAGTATCTGAATGCAGGGGAGTATCAGGATGCAGAGGAGCATCTGGGTGCAGGGGAGCAACTGGGTGCAGGGGAGCATCGGGGCATAAGTAGTATCTGGGTGCAGGGGAGTATCTGGGTGCAGGGGAGTATCTGGGTGCAGGGGAGCATCTGGGTGCAGGGGAGTACCTGGGTGCAGAGGTCCATCAGGACAGAGGGTCATAAATCGGAGCGGTGGTGGCAAAGACGGACAGAAAGGTTCAAATGCCGAGAGGCTGGGCCACGTGACTGCTCCCTGTCCCGGAGGAAGGGGCTCCTAGGCCCGTCCCTGGGAGGGGTGCCCGTGGGGGAGGGGCAGAGCCCTTACCCGTGGGGACTGGCCGTGCGCACCCCCAGATGCAGGCGGTTCCTGAGCAAAGGCCTAGGACCCAGGAGGACGGCCCACCCGCGGTCCCCCACATCAGGGGACAGTGCGCTGTCCACACAGGTGTCGGACCGGCCACCAGGGCTGCGGGCAGGGAGCTGCCGGGAACCCCAGCTGCCCGGCGCGCAGCGGCTCCTGAGGCCCTGCCGGGGGACAGCAAGGCCCTCCCCACGGGGTGCCTTCTCTGGGCGGCCAGCCAGGGCTCTCGTTCACTCCCCCGGGCCGCTGGCCACCCCGAGTGGACAGGCTCGTGTTCTGGCGGGAGAAGTCGGGAGCCGAGGCTGCCTGGCTGCAGCTGGAGTCCACCGGAGCCCGTCCCTGGGGGCCTGGGCGTGGGCAGCGCCCAAGGTGAGGAGCTGCTGCCCCCCACACACACACTACGGGGGAAAGTCGGCTGTCACCGCAGGGAAGGGACCGTTTCCAGTGACCGCGGCTCCCCCAGGAGGACACTCCCGGCCACCACAGGGAGGAGCTGCTCCCCCGTGTTCAGCCAGACCCCACGTCCACGGGGCCCAACCCCTGGTACCAGGCTCCAGAAATGGTGAGCAAACACCCACGTTCCACCCACAGGACACACGCCGCTTGGGGGGGAGACATCTGGGGGCCGGGGAGTATCTGGACAGGAAAGGATCCCAGTGCGGAGGAGGGTCTGGATGGCAGGAGCACCTGGGAGCAGAGGAGTATCTGGGTGCAGAAGTGTCCCGGCGCACAAGGAGCATCTGGAGGAAGGCAGAGCCTCTGTTTAGAGGAGCATCTGAATGGAGGGGAGCACCTGGGTGCCAGGGCCGACCTATATTCAGAGAAGTAGCTGGGTGCTGGGGAGTGTCTGGCTGCCTGGGAGTATCCGGCTGCAGGGGAGTATCTGACTGGGAGCGAGCGCAGGGGAGTACCTGGTTGCTGGGAGCATCTGGGTGCGGGGGAGTATCTGGCGTCTTGGGAGTATCTGCTGCGGAGCATGCGCGTGCAGGGAACTGTCTGGCTGCCCGAGCATCTGGGTGCAGGGGAGCATCCGCGCCCTTGTGGAAGAGGAGGCCCCGCCCACGCCCCTTCCCACGGCCCCCAGCTGTAACCCACCGCGGCAAACCCGGGCGCAGAAAGCCGCTTGGTTTCCAATTTTGTTTTATTAATTGGAAAAAAAAAATCCTAAAAAATCAAAACAAAAGAAAACAGCCGGATATCCTAAGGCATCGGAGGGACGCGAGGACACTGGGGTCAGCTCCACTCGGGAGGCGTCGGGCGTCGCCTGGGTCCAGGTACTGGGCATCGTCCCAGGGCTTGCGCGTCCAGGCATCTGTCGGGGCCGGTGTCCGACCACAGGTTCTGGGTCCTGGTGGCCTTTCCCATCCCCCGGAGCCCCGGGGTCAAGGTGAGACAAGTCCCCGCGGGTTCGTCCTGCTGGTCACCCTGCGTGCTGGTCACCTCAGGTCTGGGACAGGGAGTCCTTCAGTGGACACAGGGCGGCGGCTCCCCGAGCGCGCGGTGGCCTCTGCGCTGGCCAGCTGGTCTTGCAAAGTGTCACTGGGCAGGTGTCACTCAGCGACAGACCTGGGACTGGGCTCTTCCCACCCAGCGGCCTCTACTTCTCCAAAAGCGTGCGCTGCACTGGGTGGACAGAGGACAGGGCGTCACTCCCCCGGCGCATGCGGGGACACCCTTCCTAGAGGACCCGGGAGGACCGGGCACCTCAATCCAACACACATAGTAAAAAGTCACTCCGTGAGCCCCACGGGTGACGGATGGGACCCCCAGGAAAGGGACACCAGGGGTGCTTGACCACTAAGCCCTGTCCCCAGCCCTTTTTATTTTTTTATTTTGAGTCGGGGTCTCGCTGAGTTGCTTAGCACCTGAGTTGCAGAGGCTGGCCTCCAATTTGCCGTCCTCCTGCCTCAGCCTCCCGAGAGGCTAGGATTACAGGGGTGCACCCCCGCGACACCCAGCCAAGTTCTCCTTCTTAGACTTGGAAGCCGGCCTCCCTACCTGCCCTTCCTTACCTGGTGGCTCTGCGTTGGTGCCCGCTCGGTTCTCCAAGTCCACTTCTCCTTGTCCCGCTGCAAAGAATCAAACACACGCACAGCTCAGTGGAGCAGGGAACGAACTGCTCAAGATGCACAAATCACACCCCAGTGGGTGGGGGTGGGGGGGGACTGGGTGGACGCCAGGGTCTGCTGCACCCCCAGGCTATGTTTCTCAGTCCTAAGACCCTCCAGGAACGAGCAGTGGGCACGGAACCCCCACTTCAAGGCTCAGAGGGGATCGCTGGGCTTGGAACTCACGCAGCCTGCAGAAGGGGGACTTTTCGTCCCTGTTAGTACCCCGAGGGAGGTCCTTGGGCTAAAAGCTGCCCCTGTACCCACCTGCCCCAGAATGCAAACCACCAAAACCAGCTCTGGCACCGGACACGGTGGCCACCGCCTGCCATCCCAGCAGCTCGGGAGGCTGAGGCAGGAGGATGGTCCATTGGAGGCCAGCCTCAGCAACTTAGCTTAGAGCTAACCTAAGCCCTAAGGGGGCTGGGGACGGGGCTCGATCCCTGGAATTTCAAAGTCACCCGCGCGCCCCATGTCACCCCTTACCCCCTCGCCCTTCTCTTCCAACGCGCATCTGAAAGCCAACAGAGCTCCAAGTCCACACGAGGGTCACAGATTGAATGCGTTTATTTGTTCTCTGCACCGTCACCAAAGGACACGTTTTACACGCCACACGGAGAGGGCTCACCCCCCCAGGTCACCCCACCAGAGCCCTCCGTGTCCTCTGATCATAGAATCTGAACGCACGGCGCGCCCTGCGTGGTTCAAATACCGTCGTGCCTCAAGGTGTGCGGTGCGGGTTGCAATCACGGCGACAGAGAGATGGACCCCCTAAAGGGACCCTAAGATCTGCAAACTGCACCCCCACCCAGCCTCTAAGTGACACCCACAGCGAAGAAGCCAACGTGCTTGAGACCAGAGAGCGAGCGAGCCCAAGGTGTACGCAAGGCGCGCACTTGAGGGAGGTGCGCAGGTGGTGACCAGAGAGGGTGCTTGCGCTGCGGACAGGGGAACACAGCGGGTTGGCCCTTGAACTACTGCGAACTGCGAAAGCCTGGGAGCCCAGGTCAGCATGCCACCGAGTACCAGCGGCCGGTCACTCCGCGGTACTGACAAGCGGCGTTTGGGGGGGACTTGAGCCTGTGCGCCTGCGCGCCTGCGCGGACTGGCTTCGGGGGATCCTAACCGAGGATGCTTTGGACACATGTGTCCTTCCAAAAGAGCAAAAGGGCCATCCAGGCGACCACCCTGGGGCGGTGACCAGAACCACAGTCGGTCGGTCCACCCACCTGCGGCGCCCTTTTTGGACAACGCAGGACAGGACTCTAGAGAGCCGTGTCTGCAGACCCAGCGCGGAAGGAATCCTGGGCCGAGAAGTCCCCTGCGCTGAGTGGCACTGAGTGGCACTGAGTGGCGAGGTCCCCAGGAGCAAGGGGACCCCGTCCCAGGGCTCTCCCTGCACAGTAGAGCGCGGAGGGGTCCTCGCCCTGCTGACCCGCTGCAGAGGACCCTCGGGGGCAGGGCGACACGACTCGCCCCGTTCTCTCTGTGGCCTTCCAAAGGGACACCATCCCTTCCCGTCCCTCCCCGCGCACTGGGTGCGCGCCTTGTGGCCCGAGCTCCATGCACCGAGAAGGCCCAGAAATGGAGAATTTAAGGTACAGAAATCTGCAGAGGGGACCCCGCGGGGAGGAGAGAGGCGAGCTAGCTGGGGAGGGGACCCGGGCGCAGAGGGGGAGGCGGCTCGCTAGGCCAGGCTGCGTCCTAGGAGCGGCACAAGGGTCCTCAGGGCGCTCTGGACTGGACAGGGTGCTCTGCTCCTCCCTAGGTCTTGGAGGCATCTGAAATGGGGGGGGACCAAAAAGAAAGAAAAAATAATAATGATAAAAAAAAAGGAGACGTTTAAGAGGTCAGCTGGGGGCAGGAGCCGGGTGGACAGAGCGCAGCCAGGTGGCGTTAGAGGACCAGGCAGGAGGCAGGAGAGTGAGCGCAGCCCGGCTCCGCACAGCGTCCAGCTGTCCATCAGGGACACAGGCCCAGCCCAAAGCGCCTCCCTGAGCATGGATTAGGCTCCGCGTGGTTGTGCGCCCCCCCCCCCCACGCGGACCTCGAAGCTGACCCGGTGCCAGGGGACAAGCAGCAGAGACAGACCCTGCAAGCGTCAGGCAGGTGGCCGGGTGACTTCACAGTGAGCCTCCCCTCGTCCCTTCCGTGGGGAACTCGGTTTGCCCCAACCCTTCCTGGCCACCCCAGGCCATTTCTCTACCTCTGTCCCTAAAACCACGGCTACCTGAGTCACGCGTTAGGCTCACTTGAAAAATTCAGGGGCGAAAACGGAAACGTGCACGGCCCAGAAAAAGGTGGAGTCTCCTGAGGGAGGCCCGAGGAGTCTCCAGAAACCGAAGGTCACTTTCTCCCCAGGTCACCACGGGGCTCCCTGGCTAGGACGCAGCCTTCCTGAGCAAGCCACCTGCGTCCCCCCTCCAGCCGCACGTCTAGCTCCGACTTGGGAAAATGGAACTAAAGGGAAATTGTAAAATCCACGTGGGCGGAGCTCCAGGCTGGTGGAGGTCCCGGCGACTTTGGGGAGACCCAGGCCGGGAGAAGGTTTGGGTTCTCCTAGATCCTTGGTGGCATCTCCTTGAACCTGGGCATTTGTGTGCCCTGTTTCCCGACTTGGAGCAAATCCCGGCCTCACTCAGGGACTTTTAAGCACCAGGTCCCAACCCCCCTGACCATGGAGTCCCCAAGACCTGGGTCCCCAAGGCGCCCCGAGTCCCGATTCTCCATCCAATTTTGCACCCCATCCAAGAGCCTCACTGGTGAATTGGTTTCACCAAATTGGACGGGAGTGACTCTCCATTTGGGGGGTCGGATGCCTCTGGGTGCAGAAAGCAAGATGGCGGCGCCGGAGCAGTTAGCAACCTGTGCACATGTGCATGTCGGCGGAGCAGCAGGGCCTGATGGCAGACCCAGGGAGTCCCAGCCTCGCACCCGCGCGGTGAGCCAGCAAGAGCGCTGCTGCGTGTGCTTTTGCGAGGGGGCCCGGTGCGCGGCCAGGAGGGCACCTACCGTTTTCTTTGAAGCACAGCTTCTTTTTCTGGTAGGCGATGAAGCTGGAGATGGCCCCGGCCACGGCCACCACCACGGCTCCCACGATGCCGGGGACCATGCCCTCGGAGTTAGCTGCACAGAGGAAGAAACAGACGTCACCGTGACAGGGAGGGACATGCGGATGGCAGTGGAAGCTCAGGACAGCCGCCCGAGAGATGCATCTAAACACGGCCCAGGAAGCTCAGGAGGCTAAGGCAGGAGGATCGTGAGGTCAAAACCAGCCTCCGCCAAAGGGAGGCCCTGAGCAGCTCAGGGAGACCCTGTCCCTAAATAAAATGCAAAATGGGGCTGGGGACGGGGCTCAGGGGTGGAGTGACCCTGAGGTTCAATCCCGGGTACCAAACCCACCCAAAAAATCCGTCACTTATTTCCCCAAATTGCAAACCGGCCACGCAGCCGTGTGGCCGGCCCAGCTGTGGCCCGTGATTGACAAGGAGGCACTGGGGCTCTGCCCAGGTCTTCAGGGCGATGGTGCAAACACTACGACTTCAAGCACCGTGTCCCCGGCGTCCCTTGTCCCCAGAGGAGAGGGGAAGGGAGAGGGCGGCCGTTCAAGGTACATACTCTCTTGTCCCTCGTTCCTGGGACTGCCACCGTCAGAGCCACCGCCGTGTCCTGCAAAAGAAGAGTGTTGACCGAGGGCAGCCCGCTCCCGTCTCCGCTGCACCTGGAAGGTCCCCCAGAGGTCCCCATGTGGGAGCTCGGAGACGGAGGACGAGCCTGCAGGGGGGTCTTTCAGGGGCCCCTGGGTGGCCCCGGGTGCATCCTTTCCTGTCTGCGTCCCAGCAGGAGGTGACAGAACCCTGCCGTCAATGCAAGGGGCCCCCAGCCGGCTCCCGGGGTCCAGCCCAGGACAGAGCCCCCCAGGGACAGGGCCGCGCCTTCGAGAGGGACCTGGCCGAGAAGCTTGGGGACACTCCGCAGGGCCGGTGGCCGCGGGGGGTGGGGGGAGAAAGGACAGCTCACCTTCACCTCCCGAAGTCCCGTCTAGGAGGTCACTGTCGGAAAAGCCACCTGGGGAGAGAGGGGGAGAGTCAGCGGGTCCTCAGGTGGAGGGGGCCGTCCCGGTGCGGAGGCAGGAGGACGGCCAGTTGGAGGCCAGCCTCCGCCCGTCTCCAAAGGAAACAGAAAAAGGGTTGAAAACTGCTGATCCCGGCCCAAAGCGGCCTTTGGGGCAAGGACGGTCCCCACAACCCCCCGTCCAGCCACGCCCCATGACCCCAAGTCCAGCCGAGGGACAGGGGGGACTCACCAGAGGAGCTGGGCTGGTTGGGCCTGGGCTTGGGCTCATTGGGCGACGCTGGGGCGTCTGGAACAGAGTTAGAGCAGCGAGAAGTGAAGGGAAGGGACCTTCCTCGGCTTCCCCTGGGGTCACCCAGCCGCTGGACAGCACAGCTAGCCCTCGCCTTGAGGGGACACTCATCCCATGGTCACCTGGCAGTTGCCGTCCACCCCCTGGTGACGATGCTACTCACTGAGGGCTTTCAACAGAGGCCAAAGGTCACGTGGGAGACCATGTGAGTGAAATGAGTGGGTTGTGAGAGGTGTAGACCAATAAGTGGATTAATCCACTTGGATGGACTCACTGGGTGTAGACCAATAAGTGGATTAATCCACTTGGATGGACTCACTGGGTGTAGACCAATAAGAGGATTAATCCACTTGGATGGCCTCACTGGGTGGTGACTGCAGCAGGTGGGGTGAGGCTGGAGGAGGGGGCCCTGGGCTGTGCCTTTGGGGTCTCTGTCCTGTCCCAGGTGAGCAGAGCTCTCTCTGCTTCCTGGTGTAACCGAATAGTGGATTAATCCACTTGAATGGACTCACTGGGTGGTGACTGCAGCAGGTGGGGTGTGGCTGGAGGAGGGGTCCCTGGGCTGTGCCTTTGGGGTCTCTGTCCTGTCCCTGGTGAGCAGAGCTCTCTCTGCTCCCTGGTGCCCTGTCCTGAGCTGCTCTCCTCCTCCTCCAGGCCCTGCCGCCATCTTGTTCTGCTCCCCTTGGGCCAGAGCCAGGGAGTCGGCCACCAGGGACTGGACCTCGGACACCAGCACCAACTGCCACACCGCTCACGGCGGCAGGGATCAAAGAACACGAGTTGGGTTCCTGACGCCCCTTGCTCCTTTCTGGAAGGAAATGCGCGAGTGGGCACCTCAACGACCCTGGCCGCAGCAGGTCACTCACCGTGTCCACCACCACCACCACCGAGGGCGTCCTCGAGATTAAAGCCGTTCCCTAGAAACGGGGACAGGTGGTTAATTCCCAAGTTCTCGGGGCGCGATGCTGGCACAGAGGGATGGTCACCCGGGGGTGGAGCACAAGCAGCGGGTTATTAGCAAAGCTGAGCCTCGAGCGCGCGTGCAGCAGGGGACACTGGGGACCCTCGGGTAGCTCCCCTTTACCTTTCACACGGGGTGTTCCACCGTGTCGCTGGGCAACAAAGTTGCAACTGACTCACGCTGTCCAATTGCAACAAAGTTGCGACTCAGTTTTGTGCAGTGCGCATCCTGAGCTGCGGGGAGCTGTCCAGTAGCTTTTTCTGGGTCCGGGGACAGCCCTGACCATACTCCCTGCTTGGTGCATGGACCTTTCTCAGGGTCCAAGAGCCTCAGCCCGCTTAACTGCGTCTATTTGCAGGACCTCAGGACGCACGAGGCCGTCCTTCTTGCAGACACGGCCTCCAGGAGCCCGGAGCCCGACCTCAGGACCGAGGGGGCGCAGGAGGGAGACCCCCCAGCAGAGAAACCTCAACCCTCCTGAGGGTCTCGAGTGCCTCCCTTTGCAGAGTCGAGGCCCGCCCCTCCAGGAAGGCCCCACCTCGGTGCCCACCTTGCCAGGGCTTCGGGACGATCTTTGTCACGGGCCCCGGGGCTTCGTGCGCGGCCAAGCTTAGGTCAGCGGAGGGCGAGCAGCAGCTGCTCAGTGCGCGAGGGCTCCCCGCCGCGCCACCTTCAGAAGCAAGCAAGCAGCTAAGGCAGAGCGGCCTCCGCAGCGAGGCCAGCCAGGAGCGGGCAGCGGCCATCTCATCCGCTAGGATTCCAACCACACTCTGGGGCCCAGTGATGCCCGTTAAGGAATAGACGGGCAGAGGCCACGGGTCCCAAAGTTGGGCGTGGACATGGAATTGAAATGGCCCACGGCGGTCACCGCAGCGGCTCAGGAGGCCGAGGCAGGAGGATCGCGGGTTCAAAGCCAGCCTCCGCCAAAGCGAGGCCCTGAGGAGCTCAGGGAGACCCTGTCTCTCAATAAAATGCAAAATAGGGCTGGGGACGGGGCTCAGGGGTCCAGTGTCCCCGAGGTCAATCCCGGTACCAAACAGAAAATGTCACCACCCTGAGTGACTCATGTCCCCTGGTGGCTCCGGGAGCTGTGTCCTGCTGTTAGTTAGGGACCGGGAAGCCAGCGTTTCCTCTTTCTTTTTTGCACAGCGAGGACTCTGCCTCCTTACCGTCATTGCTCGGCTTTTTGGGAGCCTTCGTTGGCTTCTGGTCATTGTCCCCTAAGAAACAAACAAAAATAACTTGAGGTACTAGAGGGAGGCAGGGAGGCCCGCTCAGTGTCCACTCCGTGCACACGTGGAACACGGCTGGCTGCACAGGGTGGTCCCGCCGGGCTGTCCCCTTCCTCCTGAGAGACAGATGCCCCCGGAAACCACAAAAAGAGGAAGCTGACCAGCAAGACCGGGAGTGGACGGCCCGAGATCAGAGGAGAAGGCGGGGGAGGGACCCGGTGCCCATTTACTCCTCGGGAACCTCGCTTCCTCCTCAGGGACCTGCACCCAAGCGGCCTCCGTTAGGAACCCAGGCTGGGCCGGGCGCGGTGGCTCCCACCTCGGATCCCTGCAGCTCGGGAGGCTGAGGCAGGAGGATGGCCAGTTGGAGGCCAGCCTCAGCCACTCAGCCAGGCTCTAAGCCATTTAGGGTGGGACTGAGCGACTTCTAGAAGGTGTCTGCAGAGGGACTCAGTGAAGGGCCCTGAGATGGGCTCCTCCTGGGTCAGGGGGCCCTCGTGCCATGGCCGTGTCCTCCCAAGAGACAGAGGAGGGGACACAGACCCAGAGGAGGAGCCCCGTGGGGACGGAGGCAGAGACTGCAGTGAGGGGCCACCCTCCCAGGGCCACCTGGAGCCCAGGAGCTGGAGAGGCAGGAGGAGCTCCCTGGAGCCCTGGAGGGAGCTCAGCCTGGGGACCCTGGTCCAGCCCCTTCCCCAAGCCCCAGGCTGCCCGGCTTCCAGGTCACCATCTCCACTGAATGACCCCAGCGGCCACCACGGTGGACCCTGCTGCACCTCTGTGCACTGTCCCCTTCCCGAGGGGCTCACACCATCAAGGGCCTTAAGGGACACACTGTGTGCAAAGTTAAAAATAAGAATAAAAAATCAGGCGCTACTCACCGAGGGCGTCGGACAGATCGAAATCTGAGAGGAAAAGGAAGGAGATCCAGGTTAGAAATCGGGGAAATTTCGCTGGACACTGTGGCAGCGTTGGTCATCCTAGCATCTGGGGAGGCCGAGGCAGGAGGATCGCGAGTTCAAAGCCAGCCTCAGCCAAAGCGAGGCCCTAAGCAGCTCAGGGAGACCCTGTCCCTAAATAAAATGCAAACTAGGGCTGGGGACGGGGCTCAGGGGTCCAGTGTGTGGACGGTGGACGGGGCCAGGGGCAGAGGTCCACCCAGGGGCTGAGGTCTGGACACCCCCGTTTTCCTCACAGGCTGCAGAGCTCCCAGACCTAGAAGAGGACATTTGGACACTTGGAATCCCCTCCAGGTGTCCCGGGATGGGACACATTGTTGCCACCGGCCTCCCTGAGGTCCAAACCAGCTCTGCAGCTAATCCTCCTCGTGTCCGGCTCCCGGAACCCCCAGAAACCACCTGGGCACTTCCTGTTTCTTATGAGAGTCAGAACAGGTTCCCCTCGTCTTTCTGAGCCCGGCTCGTTTCAGGGCACACACATTGTCCCCTCCGGCCACCAGGCTGTCACCGAGGACAGGAGGAATCTGCCTTTTTCCTGGTTGCATACTAAGCCGTATTTCTCCCGGGGGCTCATCCTAGGTTGTCCCCATTTCTGAGCTGCTTGGAAGGACAGGGCCATGATCTTGAGGGCGCAGACGGCTGGGACACGTAGGTCATGTCATTTTACACCAGGGTGGGGGGAGGGGGCACAAAGTGACACTCAGACCTTCCAAAAAAAGGCACCAACTTCCTCTCCTTCCCTTGCCCTCCTCCTCGGTGCGCACAAACCCCAGGTGACCCATACCCAGATCTGCTGCCCAAACACCCGCCCCCCCCCCAGGGACATTAGCAAGAAAGGGCAGGTGGCCAGTCGGGGTGAGGGTGGGGGGCCCCTAGATGCCCGGGGAAGCCGGCCGCTCCGATTCTCCCTCGGTTTGCAGAGAGGCTGCCTCCGCCCCGCCCCGCGCCCGCGCAACCAGCCTCCAGATGTGCAGGGGACCGGCCGATGAGTCACCAGGGCGCGTCCCAGCGGCGGCCCGAGCCCCGCCCTTCCTCGGCTCCGCGGCCAGGAAGCTCGAAAAACAAGCCGCGGCGCTGCGCACGGGCCTCCCTCCCGCCTCCCGGCCTCCCTCTTGGCCTCCCTCCCGGCTTCCCGCTGAGCTGCCTCCCGCAGGCGCGCAGGGGTGGAGCTCCGCAGGTGCAAACGCGGCCCGGAGGCGCACCGAAGGGCAGCCCGGCAGAGGCCAAGGGCCCCTGGACTTGCAAACCGGCTGGGTCGACCTACGCCGAGCTTAGGCGCCGCCTGTATACGCTGCCTTTTGCAGATCAGCTCAGGGAACCGCCTTCCAGACCGGGCGCTGGGTTTTTGCAGCCGAGAGTAGCGACAGTGTTACCCCGCGGCGGCCCCCGTCCTCTGTCACTCTGAGACATTGTCCCCCACAGTTGGGGTGTGGGGGGACAGTCCCTTCCTGAGCAGCCTGGGTCTCCAGGCAACCAGGGGACGCGGTGGCCCAGGGACCGTGTCGGGATTCTCCATGACAGTGACAGCCCACTGGAGGGTGCGGGAGGGACCCAGGCGGAGGTGACAGACGCAGAGACGGACCTGGCCGTCCCCTGGGACTCTGCACCGCGGGTCACCACAAAAGGGAACTGTCCTTTTTCCTTTCGGGGGACGCTTCTCCGCGGAGCCACACCCCCAGGGTCTCGCTGAGTTGGGTGGAGTCTTGCTAAATGGCTGAGGCTGGCCTCCCACTCTCGATCCTCCTGCCTCAGCCTCCCGAGCCGCTGGGATAACCTAGCAAAGGATCAAGGGATGGATGGGTGGGTGGACCGGTGGGTGGACAGATGGATGCACATGGATGATTGGCGGCTGGATGGTGGGTGATGGATGGGGGTGTATGTTGGGGATGGTGAGTGGGTGGTGGATAAACTTGATTGACAGCTGGATCCTGGACTCTCAGGGCCTCTGGGGTGCTCTGGTGAGGGGCTTTTAAAAAGCCTTCCGTCTCTAAGGAGGTCCCTGGACCTGTCCAAAGTGTCCAAGGTATGAACTATCTGAAGGGCTTCTCCGAGTCCTGGACAGATGCTGGGGTTGGGGACCGTGCAGAACAATTGAGGGGATTGATTCAACAGTCTGCTAACAATCTGATGCGGAAGAAGGAGCCCGCAGGAGTGGATCCTGAGCTCTGGCAAAGGGCCATATCCTAAAAGATAGGCATCAAGGAGGGGATGCAGGCCAAGGAGACTAAAACCCGGTGCTTTGTTCAGGGAGCACTTGGTGCACCCAGACAGACCCGATCCCTGCGCAATTCCCTACGTGACCTCAACCCAGTGAGGAATCTGGGGACAGGGCCCTGGACGCTGGGGGGGTGGAGAAAAAGCAGAATGCCCAGATGTGGATCTAGGGAAGTTCCCTCTGTGATCACACTCGCAGTCTAGTTCTCCTCCACCATTTCCACTCCCCGCTTATCTCCAGCTCCTTATCTTGCTGGACACGGAGATGAACCCAGGCAGCGGCTCTGACCTCGGGGCTGTCTGGGGGGTCACGGCCATCGCCCCGCAGACACCTCTGGCTGGAAGCCGGACACCGGGCGGGGGGGGGGGGGCCCTGGCTGTCCCTCACGTCTGTCTGAGGGAGCTAGCTCGGTGCAGAGGGACCGAGAAGATACCACGTCCCCCGGGCTCTAGAACCATCCGTGGCTCCCGTGCCCTCCTCCAGGGGCCGGCAGGACCTGCAATCTTGGGGCGCTTCTCAGCGCACAGAGGTGTCCCCTGGAGAAGTGAGGCCCGGGAGCGTGGGGGGGGGGCGGCCAGCTGCGGTTTCCAGGGCACCCGCTGGTGTGGCTCGGGGGAAGGAAAACAGGAAACAGGAAGTTGTAGGGGGGGGGGGGGTAGAGGCCCAGCCTCACCAGGGAGGCTGGCACCCGCCCAAGCCAATGGCCCAGCACCAACAGGAAGCCCCCAGAGAGAAGTGGCCATGTGCAGAGGGTGCCGTTATCACCCCATGCCGTCACCGTCCTTGTCACCATCCTTCCTCCAGGACAAGGGCACACACAAGAAGGCCAGAGCGTACAGCTGTCCCTGTGGTGTGCCGCCCTGAAGGCCACCTCCACCAGCAACAAAACGCTCCGCCTGCCACCACGCTCTCACAAGGGGACAATGACCATGTGATAAACCGCTGGAGCCAGGCGCGGTGGCACGTGCCTGTCATCCCGGTGGCTCGGGAGGCTGAGGCGGGAGGATCACAAGTTGGAGGCCAGCCTCAGCCACTCAAAGAGGCTCTGAGCAGCTCAGGGAGACCCTGTCTCTAAATAAAATATAAAAAGGGCTGGGGACGGGGCTCGGTGGCTAAGCACCCCCAGATTCAAAGGCCGGTACCCCCCCCCAAAAAAATGAATAAAATAAAATTTAAAAAAATAATTTAAAAAATCTAAAAATGATAAAAATAAAGGAGCCGGGGGTGTGGCTCCGTACTGACCGGTCCCCAGTACAAAATAAAATGAAATGAAATGAAATAGACCCCTAGGTCACCCTGATGGACGGACGGATTCCAGGGGGTGAAAGGTCCGTCTGTCTGGATTTGGGGTCTTTCTTTTGCCAAACTTGAAAATAGGTTTGAAAACCTGGTGGAAGTCAGGGGAGAGGGTGCCCAGCCCGGCCAGAGGCTGACGGCTTCTGGGTCAAAGAATCCAGCGTCCCCCCCCGAGAGGCTCCGAGCGCCTCTGGCTACCCCGCGAGAGGAGGGTCTGCAAATGTGGGGAGAGCAGGGTCCCCACGTCCTGGTGCCAGGGGACACAGAGAGCCCAGCAGGACCCGGATGACCTCCCTGAGTGCCCCTCGCTGGACAGCGCCCCCCATTGGACAGGCGTCCAGTTAGCTCTGCACGTCCCCAGCTCTGTTTTGCATTTTATTTAGGGACAGGGCCTCCCTGAGTGGCTCAGGGCCTCGCTTTGGCGGAGGCTGGCTTTGAACGCGCCATCCTCCTGCCTCAGCCTCCCGAGCCGCTGGGAGGACAGGCGTGTGTGTGCCACGGCGCCCGGCCGAGCGAGCAGCCTCTGTCCACTCACCAGAGCTCAGGGACAGACCCATAAGCACTGCCAGGACCTGGCTCGAGGGTCATGGGGGTCTCAGATCTCTGGGTGGCCGACTGCGTCCAGGTACAGAGGGACGCTTCGTGGATGGACAGGACCACAGCCGGCCACCTCAGATCTAAGGCACTGCTGAGCTCAAGGAGATGCACCAGGACCCAAGGTCCCCGCTCCGGTGCCACCTGGGAGCCAGAGCCCACCCTGCAGGGACTTCGAGCCCTCCTGGCTACAGATGTCCCCGACGGACCCTCAGTGTGCAGGGGTCTCCTGCCTCAGGTCTCCAGGGGACAATTCCTCCTCCAGTAGACGCTGCCCCTGGAGACGCCAAGCCCTGGGCCTGTGTCTTCCCACTTCTCCAAAATCCTCTGTCCCTGTGGAAGGCTCTGTCACCATCACTGAGAAATTCAAAGCCACTGTTCGGGTGACCATTCCTGGTTCCTGGGTGCCGTCCACGTGCCTGGGGAATGTCCAGGTCTCAGGGACACCCACCCAGGGCACTGTGGTACCTGGGAGCCCAGGACTCCCCGCGTCCCCAAACTGGGAACATGGAGCAGAGTTCTCAGCAGCAAGCCTTAGGACCCGTCTGGAGCCAAGATGGTTTGCAAAACCCCCTGGAAACCAAGCCCGAGGGTCACTCTCGGGAACAATCTGGTCCCCATCCCGTCCCAAGAGGATCTGATGGGAAAGAGGGGATCAGGAGCGGGAAGAGGAGGTGGAGTCCCCTGCCCCACCCTGCGGCCACCCCATCACGGAAACCATCCACATCCACAGCCTTGGGGTTGGTAGGGCCTGTGAGCACCACTGAGGCACTTCCAAGCCGACAAGCTGAAACGCCTTATTTGGGACTCAAACACGAGGAGGCCGCCCCCTCTCCACCGTAATAACCCTCCGAGAAGGTGCAATGGCCCGGCCAATTCTGCAGCAACAGCATGTCAGGAACAAGTTAGGGAACAAGTAGGACCGGCGAGCTGTAAACTCCTTTTCCCCACCAGGAGGCAGGCTGCGCTCGTGCTTGGCCGCCGTGCATTCCAAAACCGGGTTCAAATTGTCCCTAAAAACCGAGGGCCTGGTGTCTTCCCCCCACCCCCAAGTCTAGGCTGAGCTGCAGGCTGGGGGCGCTCTGCAGAGAAACTTGAAGGCCCCATCCCGGCTGCTGCGCGCTTCTCATTCCTGAACCGAACCGGCGCCCAGATACAGGCAGCGGGCGCGCGCACTCAGGGACCCAGCGGTGCCCTGCGTGGTGACAGTGACTCACACCACCCGCGCCCTGAAGCCTTTCCGTTTTGCAAAGAGGTTTGGGCAGGGATGGGGGAAAGAAAGGGCCAGGGGTCCCGGGGATTCTGCTTCTCTGGCTCCTTTCCCTGCGTGTCCCGAGTGACAAGCCCCTGTCCATCGGGTAAGGGCGCCTCGGTGTCCCCGCGTCGCTTCTCCACCAGCCGTGACCCGCGGCCAGCGCTCGCCAAGTACTTTCTCTGCCCACCTCGCCCTGCCCCTCCTCCCAGGCCCCAGCTCCCGGAGCCGATTCCAAATTTAGGCCCGGGCGCAGGGCGTGGCTGGGGCCGCGGCTCGCACACAAAGGCCCAGGTCCCCGAGGCCCCCCGTGCGCGTGGGCGAGAGGTGGCGACCCAAGTGGCCGGGGGACAGCGGGCACCGGGCTGCGGACCGTAAGCAGGTCGCCCGGGCTGGCAAGCGGAGGGGCACTGACTCCGGCTGTCCCCCGGGGCCTCCTGCAAACTTTGAAAAAGTTGGAGACGCCCGAAAAGACACGCTGACTTTTCGCGCCTGGAAGCGATCCGAGCTGGCCCCGGGGACACAGCTGGACACGCGGGCCTCCTCCTGGAGGCGTGGGTCACCCGCTGGCCGCCCGCCAGGGCTCCGGGCGCGCACCGAGGCCCCGCCGCGCGCTGCGCCTCCCGCGATGCCGTGCGCCCCCCGCGCCCCCGGGCCCTGGTGGCGGTCACTCACCCTGCGCCTGCAGCTCGGCGCCCAGCAGGAGGAGCAGCAGCAGCCCGGCCAGGGCGGCCCGACGCGCCATGGTGCGCGCGGAGCCGCAGGGGACAGTCCGGCGAGTGGAGCGCGCGGGCGGCGGCCCAGAGATCCCGGGCCCAGGCGGGGCCGGAGGAGGGGCGCCGCGCTGTCCCCGCCCCGCGCCCGCCCCGGCCACCTCCCACCCCGCGCCCTGGCCCCGGGACCGCGGCAAACCCTGGAGGGGACCCCGCGGGGCGAGTCCCGAGTGCTCCGAGGGGGTCGCCGGCCCCCGCCAAGCCCCTCCTGTCTGCAAACGGCACCGCGGGGCTCCCCACGCGCCCCCCAGGGAGGACCTCGCGCTGGGTCCGTCCCGGGAGAGGGCAGCCCCTGGTCCCCCGCGGCCTCCCCGGGCAGCTCCGACTCGAGGCGGAGGGAAGTCCCCGGGTGGGGGAGGGGCTGCGGGACCGGGCGTACGGTTGCTCCAGCTGCGCACCAGGCAAGGATTTCCCTGAAAGTGGGCCTCAGCTCTGGCAGCTTCCGGGAGCAGGCGCCTAGGGGCGAGCAGAGCTGGGGGTGGGGACTGTCAATCACTGGGGGGGGGATGGGCAGGAAATGCCACCCCCACCCTGTTCCCAGGTCCCTGGAGGCCCGTCCTGTGGTGGGCTCTGAGTCTAAAGGCCAGATCCCAGGCCAGAGGTGTCCCCGGTCCCCACTAAGACCATGTTGTGTTCTAGGTGAGGTGAACGCCTTTGCCTCCGCTGTGTGACACTCCACTACCGTGCGTGACAGACCCCTGAGTCACGACTCTCCACCCGGAGTCACTCACTACCTCCCCTCTGGCCAGTCCAGGCCTGTGTCACGGTCTAGCCGCGGGCTGTGTCTGGGCCCGCTCCTGCCTGTGTGGGAACACCTGTCATCTGCAGCCTGGCCAGCTGGGTGACACTCTCACAAGGCCACAGGGCCACACAGGGCCTGGCCCTGCACCCCAGGGCCTCCACCCAGGGCCTCCACATGCTGCTTATCTCAAGAGGTTCCAAATCTGTTTACAAACCTGGCCCTGCACACCTGCACCGGAGGAGAGAGGGTTTATCTTTTTATTGTCCCCTAATTGCCCTGCCACCTGACCCTGGTTGGGAGTCACAAGAAGAAAGCCGACATTTGTCGGTTGAAACAGGAAGTCTTACAGCTCACCTGAACTGATTGTGCAGCCACAGCCCCTTCTCGCAGGTTTCTCTTCTGCCCCTTCCCCTCCTGCAGAGCCCTCACCCTCTGCCCAGTGACATATTTTTCCAGGTTGAACACTTGGGGACAATGGAGGGGTACGATTTTTCCCTATGAGGCCAGGGAATGTTGGAGCTCTTGCAGCCATTTTGGAGCCACGAGGCCAATCAGCCTGAGATGGAAATGAAAGACACCAAGGGGACTTGAGGCTGGTGGCCAATTCCAAAGACTCATTTGTGCCCCCTTTATCACAATGAGGTGTTCTGTTTTTCTTCAGCGTTGGCTCAAAATCACAATTTCCATTAGGTGTTGTGGGCATTTTGCAATGAGTGTCTAAAGTTCTCATCTCCAGAATGAAAATTAAATTAATGGGTGGGGGGGTGAGGGGATCCTTTGAATTGGATTCCACCCCCAAGGACCCAAATGTGTCAATCATCAGGTACAAGTCTTCAAGGACCCCCGCAGTGGGTACAGCGGGAAATCAGCGGCCCTGTTCCTGCCTCTGGGCACGGTGTTTACTTTAAAAGCCTCCATCTAGATTTATTTATTTGTGTTTATTGGCGTTGGTCCGAGCTGTGACAGGCTGCACTTTCAGGCCACTGTGGCCCGGGCTGGGAGCCCAACCCCGAGACAGACACAAGGCTTTTTAGGAGATTAAATTCTCTCCGCGGAGTGCAAGCAAAGCACAATCAGCTCGCGTTAAAGACTCAGCATTTCCATCAGGAAACACTTTGTTTTTGCAGACGGAGCCCCAGGTTTGGAGCCCAGGGGTGCTTAACCACCGAGCCACATCTGTCCCCAGCCCTTTTTTTATATTTTTATTTAGAGACAGGAGCTCACTCAGTTGCTCAGGGCCTCTCTAAGTTGCTGAGGCTGGCCTCTAACTGGCGATCCTCCTGCCTCAGCCTCCTGAGCCCCTGGGAGGACAGACGTGGGCCACTGCACCTCGCAAGTCATGCAATTTCCGATGCCCTCAAGCAGCCGGAAGAAACCCGTCAGCAAGGATTACTGAAGACACACACTTATGTCATGGCATAAGTAGAGAACCGCATGAATGCCTACTGTGAGTGAATACATAAAATCAAATATAAATACTGCATATGTGATGTGTAGAGGGTGCTTGTGTGGTGTTGATACAAGATCTATATATATATAATAAGTAAAATAAAATAAATAAAATATATCCAAATCTCTATACACAGAGTGCAGTATGTGTTAATATACTGTAATGCATGTGCATAGTAGGATTAATACTGTGTAGAATTGCACAGATATTATACGCATTAACATAAAGTTGCACAGTGTTAATACATCTGCTGTTTATATATAAAATGATATATAATAAAAACAATAAATAGATTTATTATGTATTATATTTATACATAATAAATATATTTATTATATATTATGTATTATATTTTATATAATATATTATAATATATTATATGATATATTATAATACATGTATTAACATTAATATATTATAATATATCATATAAAATTATATATGATATATTATAATATATTAATAATATAAAATAATATAATATGTCATATTATTATGTGATTAATATATTATAATTTATTGTATAATATGAATATATAATAGTAGGGATACCTGTGCTATTTATATTGTATATAATAAAGGATATTTCTATCTGTGTACAGAGAATGCACTCTATATCTGTAGATAGCATGGCATATCTAGGATGCATAATAGTCGACATAATTGCAAATATAATGTCAATAAAAGACATAAATAGGGCACATATAATAAAGCGTGTCTATATCTCTATTTGCAGAGTGAGATATATATTAATATGTAGGACCCAGCGTGCATGCTGAGTAGGTGATGGACTGACTGACGGACAGATGGACAGATGTCTGCATATCAAAATGGGTGGGTGGATAGGTGGGTGGACAGATGGACAGACGGACAGACGGATAGGTGGGTGGGTGGATGGGTGGATGGATGGGTGGATGGATGGGTGGATGGACAGACAGACAGACGGATAGGTGGGTGGGTGGATGAGTTGGTGACTGAGCAGATGAATGGTCCAGTGAGTGGAAGGACAGACAGACCACCGGGGGGACCTTTCTGGACACGCTGGCCAGGCTTCCTGTAGCTGACCAAGGCCTTGCACACCGGGACTCGACCGTGAGGCCAGGGACTCGGGCTGGGGACTGCACTTTGCCTGATGAGGTAACGGCCCACCGCCCCAGGGTTCAAACAGTCTCTAAGTCATTAGCAGAAACTTGGCTTCCGGACCCCGCTGTGTGCCCTTCTCCAGCGTCACGCGGGTCGGGGCTGCTGCAGAAACCAGGCGTCGAGGGGAAGCTGCCCAATGGCCCAAGACGTCCTTCGTGGACAGAGCAAAACCTCGCCATGAGGCTGCCACGGAGTCCACAAAGAACCGACTCTCTGGGGGGCACCTTTGCAAAGTGGGTCCTGTCTGCCTGAGTCCACTTAGAAAGACACGCGGCCTGGGGGGTGAGAGCCGTGTGGGGGGCCAGGGCCACACCAGGGCTGGAGTCTCCATGGGTCGGGACAAGGTGAACCTTTCCTATTCCAGGTTGCTTTTCTCAGGTAATTTGTTACAGCAACGAAAAACTGTAAACACTGCAGTGCATCGAGCGAATGAAGCTCTTTGTTGCCTGAGACAAGAACCACACAGACCTTAGGTCACAAGGTCCCACGCGGACGGAGAGTACACGGCTCTCGTCCCAAACATGGATGGGGAATTTCAAGATGGCGGCCACGGAACGTGGAGGCAACTATGGAGATCCATTCTGGGCAAGGACCCAACGACAGAGAGTGGGAGCCCACGAGGTCAGCCCTGGGGCAGACACCTGAGGAGACTGTGACCAGAACATGCACACGTGGTCCCAGGACTAGGTCACCCTCACAGGATGCTGGTTGGACCCCAAGAGGTGACTCCGATTTTCATTGCTGTGACAAAATACTTGATGTCAATGATTTAGAGATGGAAAAATGGGGGGTTCAGGTTTTCAGAGGTTCATGGTGGGTCGACTCCATGGCTCTGGCCCAAGGGGAGGCAGAACAAGATGGCGGCAGGGCCTGGAGGAGGAGAGCAGCTCAGGACAGGGCACCAGGGAGCAGAGAGAGCTCTGCTCACCAGGGACAGGACAGAGACCCCCAAGGCACAGCCCAGGGACCCCCTCCTCCAGCCACACCCCACCTGCTGCAGCCACCACCCAGGGAGTCCATCCAAGTGGATTAATCCACTATTAGGTTACACCAGGAAGCAGAGAGAGCTCTGCTCACCAGGGACAGGACAGAGACCCCAAAGGCACAGCCCAGGGACCCCCTCCTCCAGCCACACCCCACCTGCTGCAGTCACCACCCAGGGAGTCCATCCAAGTGGATTAATCCACTATTAGGTTACACCAGGGAGCAGAGAGAGCTCTGCTCACCAGGGACAGGACAGAGACCCCAAAGGCACAGCCCAGGGACCCCCTCCTCCAGCCACACCCCACCTGCTGCAGTCACCACCCAGGCAGTCCATCCAAGTGGATTAATCCACTTATTAGTCTACACCCAGTGAGTCCATCCAAGTGGATTAATCCACTGATTAATCCACCCATCCATTCACCCATCCACCCATCCACCCATCCATCCTCCCATCCATCCACCTACCCACCCATCCATCCTCCCATCCATCCACCCACCCATCCATCCATCCATCCATCCATTCATCCGTCCACCCATCCATCCACCCATCCATCCATCCACCCATCCATCCATCCACCCATCCATCCATCTATCCATCCACCCACCCATCCATCCACCCATCCATCCACCCACCCACCCATCCATCCACCCATCCATCCATCCACCCATCCATCCATCCATCCATCCACCCATCCATCCATCCATCCACCCATCCATCCATCCATCCATCCACCCATCCATCCATCCATCCACCCATCCATCCATCCACCCATCCACCCACCCATCCATCCATCCATCCATCCACCCATCCATCCATCCATCCACCCATCCATCCATCCACCCATCCATCCACCCATCCACCCATCCATCCATCCATCCATCCACTCATCCATCCATCCATCCATCCACCCATCCATCCATCCATCCACCCATCCATCCATCCACCCATCCATCCTCCCATCCATCCACCCACCCACCCATCCATCCATCCATCCATCCACCCATCCATCCATCCATCCACCCATCCACCCACCCATCCACCCATCCATCCATCCATCCATCCATCCATCCATCCATCCATCCACCCATCCTTCCACCCGTCCACCCATCCATCCACCCATCCACCCATCCATCCATCCACCCATCCATCCATCCATCCATCCATCCATCCACCCATCCTTCCACCCACCCACCCATCCATCCATCCATCCATCCACCCATCCATCCACCCAGCCATCCATCCATCCATCCACCCATCCATCCATCCATCTGTCCATCCACCCATCCATCCACCCACCCACCCATCCATCCACCCATCCATCCATCCATCCACCCATCCATCCATCCACCCATCCATCCACCCATCCATCCATCCACCCATCCACCCATCCTTCCACCCATCCACCCATCCATCTGTCCATCCATCCATGTGCGTTTGTATGTGTCTCTCTGTCTCTAATCTTCCCTCCTTTGGTCCCTTTGGTCCCACGAAGCAGACACTGGCTGTGGCTATTACAAAAACAAGCCCCAGAACCCAGACCCGTAGACCGGGAACTGGAAGTGGACAGAGCTCACTTGGACGCTCCGTGTTCCACTCTGGGGTCAGACAAGGACACCTGGAGGTGGACTTGTAAGTTCTCTGGATCTGCAAATACGTAAGCCGCTGTCCAGTCGGTCAGTGGACCCACCGCCAGCTCCTTCTGACCTCCTGGTGGGTCTTGGTCAGTGATTTCAGAGAAGGCGGGAGGTTTCCACCGACCGCGTGTCCTCTGCTCTCTGGGGAATGTGTCAATCAACTGGAAAGGAGGAGGGTGGGGGAGTTTGGGTGGCAAAGACCCAAATGTGACCTCAGGTCATCAGATGGCATTTGGGTGTTGAAATGTAGCAGGAAGTAAAGAAGGTGTCGATCTGCAGCACTTGTAGGATTTTCATGCGTCATGATTTCGTTTTATAACTTGGCATTTTGAAAACATGACCAACTCCCCGGGAACTTGCCAAACCAGTCCCTACAACTCCATATGCCCGAATCCACCCCCGTGGGGCCGTTTCACAGGATGACGGGAAGACCTGTCCATCCAGACGTCACCTCCCCTGCATTAAGGAGCCTGCAGACCACGTGGGCTTCTCCCTATTCAATCAGCTCTGAGGCCCCTGGCCTCCAGCGTCTCCAAAATACGCAGATACACGGAGGCACCCGGGGACGGAGGGCCACCGGTCCACTAAGTTCTGGGGAAAACGCACCTCCAGGGGTGGATATGTCCATTGGCAAGGCCGCCATTTTGGTGGGTAATGGAGCTCTGGTCAATTTCTACTCCAGGGTCTTCTTGCTGCATTCCCCATGAACCAGGGTCCCCTGGGCCATATTTCTGTGAAATCTTGAGTAGGGAGAAGGGTGGACATCCCTTGGGTCATTTCCAGTCCCCACCTGTGGTTTGCTGAGAGGCCACGCAAAGAAAGGTGCACGGGAAATGACCACGTGGTGGGCCACACCATATCAGGACGTGTTTGAGGACAGGTGTGCAGAGAGCAGAGAACTGGGGTGGTCCAGGGGGAGGGAAGACCCTGGGACTCATCCATAAGCATCCGGGGAGCAGGGACTTTTGAAATGTTTATAAAAAATTCATTGCTTTTTCCTGATTCATTCACCTTGCTATTTTTTTTTCTTAAACGTCCCGTTGAAACCGTTTCATCTGAAATCCTTCCCCGTTTTTTAAATAAGTGGATGCATGGGAGGAAGCTCAGAGGGCAGAGTCCCTCTGGAAGTCCCCCTTTGAATGAGCAAAGCAGAAGCCACGGAGATGGACGGCTCCCAGCTCTGCAGCTGCAGCCCCAGGTCCAGGTGGGGCCGCCCGGGGTCAGCTGAGGCTGCTTCCTGCTCCCAGAGGCGCCTTCTCCTGGGTCCTCCAAGGTGGACGGGCAGGGGGCTCTCAGGTCTCTCTGAGAAGGACCCTGGTCCCCTTCATGGGCTGCACCTGGGAGCTCAGCCCTCCCAGAGCCCCCAATCTCACTATTAGGGCCACAGGGATCAGAATTCAATATGCAAATTTGAGGCACCCCCAGGGCCACACCCCAGCAGATTTGCTGGGCTCATAATGGCCCTCGAGACCCGGTGGTTCCTTAGGCACGACTGGGCGCCAGGCAGGAAATTCCTTCCATGTCCCCTTTGACTGGGCACGCAGTTAGTTTTCCAACATCTCCTTTCCAATGGGCGGTGTGCCATCCTTTGGGACCGTTTTGGACCCGCAGCCTCCAAACATGTGGGAACCATCAGGAGATCTGCGCTGCCGCCCGCCTCGGAAATTCCTTCCCCTCCGCATCCTCCCTCCGCCAGGATCCAGCGTTGGAACCATCGGGGAGATGGGTGAGCTTTGGTGAGTTTCCTGCTGCCATGTTGGATTGGGGCATTGGCTCCGTGAGGTTCCTGCTGCCATTTTTGTTCAGGGCACTTATAGCATGAGGTTCCTGCCACCATGTTGGTTTGGGGCATCTGTTTGGTGAGGTTCGTGCTGCCATATTGGTTCAGGGAACTCCGAGATGGCTGGGCCACACAGCTCGCAGGGCAACAAGACAGGTGAGCCAGAAGGTCGGAGTTTGTCTTTGCATTCGCAGCTTATTCACACGGGGGTTCGGCTTGGCTCCCAGGAGCCATGGCAACCTCAGGCAGGCACCTCGGCCGTGTTGGATCATTGGAAGTCATCCGGCCACACTCCCTGGCACTGAGCAGGTGGACGGTCTGGTCCACGCGAGCTCCTGCTACCGTCTTCTCAGCCTCGCCGCCCAAGACGTGATGGCCGGTCCAGCAGCAGCCCTCAGGTGCCGAGAGGAGATGCAGATTCTCCACCTCCTCGTTCAGGAGGTACCTGAAAATCTGCAAAAACCATGAATGAGTTTTCTTTTCTTTTTTGGGGGGGCTGTGGGAATAGGGTACCCACGATTGAACTCAGGGGATTTCGACCCCTGAGCCTCCTCCCCATCCCTATTTTGCATTTTATTTAGAGACAGGGTCTCCCTGAGTTGTTAGGACTTCAGTTTGGCTGAGGCTGGGTTTGAACTCTCGATCCTCCTGCCTCAGCCTCCTGAGCCGCTGCCTTAGGGCAACCTCATTGACACAGCCCTGCACCCTAGGACAGCCTGGACAGCTCAGGGAGTCAGGTGACTGAGGGGGCCGTGCTGGCCACACCTGCTCCGGAGGTGGACCACTGGACTGTGAGGTCCATCTGAGCAATGGCCTGTGTGTCCCAGAGCCTGTGGCCCCTGGGTGGCCCTCCGTGGTCAGCAGCTGGTCAGCTCCGAGGTGGACTGGCTCCCGGGGCCTGAGTCAGCCACAGCCCTCGAACTTGTGAGCTGCCTGGAGCCTCCGTCTCTGCAGCTGCTGTGACAGAACTCCACGGGCCAGCCACAATGGCCAGTCCCCCGAGGTGGCCCCCGCCAGTCCCCTTCAGCGCCCCTCGTCCTGCTCCCCTGGGAAGAAAGCCCATCGAGCCTCGATCCCGTGACCCAGTGAGGATCAGGAGGACTCTGAGCTCACTGGTGGCTGATCCATGGATGGGTTCCTAGCGGGGTGGGTGATTGACAGGCGGCGGGACCAGAAGGAGGCGGGAGCTAGCGGGAGGGATGGGTCTTTGGAGACCAGGCCTTGGGGACTATGTCCCGTCCCTGGCCTTGGAGACTATATCCTGTCCCTGGCCTTGGGGACTATATCCTGTCCCTGGCCCTTTTCTCTCTGTGCTTCTGACAGACACCCGCTCACCCACCCCATCACTCCTGGGCCGCGTCTTTCCGAGCTCCACTCTTTTATGCAATGCAGATCCGTGAATGGCAACTTTCTTGACCTGACTTCCTCTCTGGTGTCATCATGACTGCAGTGTGACTCACAAGAGCCAAGCTGTGGCATCTGCCTGAGCGTTGGTCCTCGGAAGGATATGGTCTGTGGGCATGATGGAGTACTATACACCCCCCAAAAAGAATGGAACCCTGTCTGCTGCGACAACCACACGGATGGACCTGGAGGACATTCTGGAAAGTGAAATAATCCAGGCAGAGAATGACAACTACCACACGTTCTCACTGCTGTGTGGACCCCCAAATAATAATAATAATAATAATAATAATATCCAAAGTGTAGAAATACTAAAATGGTGGATACTGGGGTCCAAGCGGGGGAAGTGGAAGGTGCTGGTCTCGTATCATATGCCGGAAATCTGCCCAGAGAGTGGGTTCTCCGTGTGTTTCACATACACTCTGTGCGACTCAGCTCTCCGTTACTGTGACAAAATACCTGAGCAAGTCAACTTAAAGAAGGAAAGATACAGATAGGCTCATGGCTTCAGATGAGCTGCTTTGCTGTGGCCCGAGGAGAGGCAGGATATCATGGCGGAAAGGCGTGGTGGAGGAAAGCAGGTCAGCTCATGGCTCCCAGGAGGCAGACAGAGAAGAGGCCAGAGACAGGATATAGTCCCCAAGGACAGGTCCCTAAAGACTTCCTTTCTTCTAATAGGTGTCCCCTTATACAATTTCCACTCCCCGCCAATGGTCCACTCACCTATGAGCCCATCAACGGATGAGTCCATGCCTGAGGTCAGAGCCCCACCTTTGGGGACCAAGCCCCCCTCCCAAGATGGCCCCAGGCTGGCTCTGGTCAGGAGGGATCACCAACGACCCTCCCTAAACCGTTAGATCCACATGGATCCGCGAGTGCAGTGGGGGTCAGACACTGGGTGCGTTTCTGGCCTTTCCAAGGAAGAGTGAGCTGACGGTCTGAGCTAAGCATTGGCCTCTCTGCTTGGATGTCCCTCCCAGGTGGACACCTGGACATGCCTGTGGATGGTCAAGTGGGACCTGAATTCTTTTTATCTTTCTTTTAAATCGGCCCACCATGCACCTCCACGGCCATGTTGTACCATATGCCAGGGTTCCATTCCTTTTCAAGGCTGCATACTATTCCACAGTGCAGAGATAACACATTTTCTTCATCGATATATATATATTTTTTTAACCAGAGACTGAACCCAGGGGGCACAGGAAGCTCATTGCTCCCGACCCTCTGTGCCCTCTTCCTGATGCCCCTTCCTGCCTGCCAGGGTCACGTCTCTCTGGTCCTGCTTGGACTCCTGTGGACCTTGCCAACATCGTGCCTCTGGACAATGGCGTTCCAAGCTCGTTTTCTCTTGGTCACACAGAAACCTCACCGGCTGGGGGTGCGGCCCAGTGGTCCAGGGCTTGCATGGGGCCCTGGGGTCCATGCCACAGGCCGCAGAAAGAAAATCACAGCGACTCAGAAGAATAGAACAGGATTTCTGTGTCGTAACTGGGAAAATCCAGGGAGTCGGGAAAGAGGAAAAAAAATAGAATTTCCTTTGACCAGAGTCCAGTGTCTCCCCCGAGTCCTCCTCCATGGGCTTCCTGCTCCTGTAGGAGGTGGCCGCACCTTGCTCTTCCCGCGCACTCGCTGCCCTCTGCTGGCCACAGGCTCTCACTGCGCCCCCCCGTCCATGCCAACCAGCTTCCTGTGGCTACCTGCAGTGAGGGGCCACCCGCCCAGGGCCACCTGGAGCCCAGGAGCTGGAGAGGCAGGAGGAGCCCCCTGGAGCCCTGGAGGGAGCTGGACACCATGGTAAGAGGATGGTCCTGTCCACAGCTGGACCCCAGCACCTGTGAGTGGGACCTGGGGTGGGAACGGGGTCTCTGCAGCGGTCACTAGGGAAAGATAAGGGACTCAGAGGCAGCCACGCACGAAGCACCACGGCGTCCGAGTCCCGCGTCCAGCCACCAAGCGCCCCGCCTGCCCCAGCGTCCGTCTCTGCGCCCGGGGTCCGCGCGGTGCAAGGGCCGAGCTGCTCCGTGTGCAGAGCGCCCCCCTGTGGCCACAACGGCCACCTGCAGATGCCCAGCGCCGAGCTCAGTCCTGAGCCTCCACGGACCGAGTGGACAGGGCAGGAGGCTGTGGCCAGCTCGTCCAGCTTTTGGTGACAAGCTAAAAAAAATTTATGCACCAGGCTCGGTCCTCGGGGCTCTGCTAGGAATGCGCTACCCTGCCCTGCTACTGCGCCCTGCGCGCTGCTGTGGGGACAACCAGGGGTGTCCCCACCCGGGGACGGGAAGCATCTCCACCCCCGAGCCCCCTCCCCAGCCCTATTTTGCATTTTATTGAGAGACAGGGTCTCCTGAGCTGCTCAGGACCTCGCTTTGGTGGAGGCTGGCTTTGACCTCACGATCCTCCTGCCTCAGCCTCCCGAGCTCCTGAGATGACAGGTGTGCACACGGCGCTGGCAAAATTCTTTTTTTTTTCCGATTGACCTCTCATGGCCTGTTGTCAATCTTCTGTCTATTCCTTCTCCCTGGATGGCATCTGCCGTTATCCGACATCGGTCATCGGTCCATCGTGGGCCCAACTGTCGATCCACCAATCAATCCATCATCTATTCGTTTTCGTCTCCTACTTGGGTGGCGGCCCAAGTCCAGCTCTGGACGAATGAACGGGGAATGTTACGCTGTACATGTGACGTGTGTCCCCCAGAAGCTCATGTGAAAGAAAAGTCAAGAATTATCAGAGGGGAAATGAGTGGGTTGCGAGAGGTGTAGACTAATAGTGGATTAATCCACTTGGATGGACTCACTGGGTGGTGACTGCAGCAGGTGGGGTGTGGCTGGAGGAGAGGGTCCCTGGGCTGTGCCTTTGGGGTCTCTGTCCTGTCCCTGGTGAGCAGAGCTCTCTCTGCTCCCTGGTGCCCTGTCCTGAGCTGCTCTCCTCCTCCAGGCCCTGCCGCCATCTTGTTCTGCCTCCCCTTGGGCCAGAGCCATGGAGTCGGCCACCAGGGACTGGATCCCGGACACCGTGAGCCCCAAGTAAACTTCTCTTCTTCTAAAAGCTCATGTGTGAGACACTACAAGAACCTTCAGAGGGGAAATGAGTGGGTTGTGAGAGGTGTAACCTACTCAGTGGATTAATCCACTTGGATGGACTCACTGGGTGGTGACTGCAGCAGGTGGGGTGTGGCTGCAGGAGGGGGTCCCTGGGCTGTGCCTTTGGGGGGTCTCTGTCCTGTCCCTGGTGAGCAGAGCTCTCTCTGCTCCCTGGTGTAACCTAATAGTGGATTAATCCACTTGGATGGACTCACTGGGTGGTGACTGCAACAGGTGGGGTGTGGCTGGAGGAGGGGTCCCTGGGCTGTGCCTTTGGGGTCTCTGTCCTGTCCCTGGTGAGCAGAGCTCTCTCTGCTCCCTGGGGCCCTGTCCTGAGCTGCTCTCCTCCTCCAGGCCCTGCCGCCATCTTGTCCTTCTCCCCTTGGGCCAGAGCCATGGAGTCGGCCACCAGGGACTGGACCTCGGACACCAGGAGCCCCAGAGAGACTCTTCCTCCTCTGATTGTTCTTGTCAGGTCCGTTGGTCGCCGTGATGAAGTATCTCATTTAAACCCTCTGTGAGGTCGGCCACAGCGGTCCCCACGTGGGGCGCCATGTTGGATCCATGGCTTCCCTGGAGGAGGGAACACAGGCACCGGGACCTCCTGGAGCCCTGGAGCCGGTGCGGAACGTGGCCGTTTCCAGTCCCTCCGTCTGTGGTTTTGACAATTCAGAGGCCATTTCAGTCCATAGCCAGACGCTGCCCAGAGGCCGGCCCCGTCCTCGGCCGGCCCCACAGAGCGGCCCTGGAAGTTTACATTTTTAATATAATGGGGACACCCACCCGAGTCCCCGGGCTCATGAGAAGCCAAGAGCTTCTTTATGTCTTTAATAAAAACCAGAACGTCGTCCGCCCCCTGGGAAGAGGCTGACGAGGAGCCACAGGGAACACGGGATCCGCTCCTCCTCCATCTCCTTTTGCCACAGAAACTCCTGTTTGTTCAGAGCAGGATCCTGAAATACCCAGAGCCGCGCTCTGCAACCATTGGCCTTCTCAGGTCATCGCAACGAGCTCCAGAAACAAAAAAGTGGAGGCTGCATCGCAGAACAAGGGCCGCGAGGAGCTGGAGGAACACCTCGGAGGTGGCCGCCGGCACCTGGGATTTCATCTTCTTGGAGGAACAGCTCGGCTCTGTGGTTGCTGTGGCCACAGGACCCCATGGGGACAATCAGGGGATGAAAAGTTGATCTGGGGCTGCTCCAGGTGTCCGAGGTCCAGTCCCTGGTGGCCGACGCCATGGCTCTGGCCCAAGGGGAGCAGGACAAGATGGCGGCAGGGCCTGGAGGAGGAGAGCAGCTCAGGACAGGGCACCAGGGAGCAGAGAGAGCTCTGTCCACCAGGGACAGGACAGAGACCCCAAAGGCACAGCCCAGGGACCCCCTCCTCCAGCCACACCCCACCTGCTGCAGCCACCACCCAGTGAGTCCATTCAAGTGGATTAATCCACTATTAGGTTACACCAGGGAGCAGAGGGAGCTCTGCTCACCAGGGACAGGACAGAGACCCCCAAGGCACAGCCCAGGGACCCCCTCCTCCAGCCACACCCCACCTGCTGCAGCCACCACCCAGTGAGTCCATTCAAGTGGATTAATCCACTATTAGGTTACACCAGGGAGCAGAGGGAGCTCTGCTCACCAGGGACAGGACAGAGACCCCCAAGGCACAGCCCAGGGACCCCCTCCTCCAGCCACACCCCACCTGCTGCAGCCACCACCCAGTGAGTCCATCCAAGTGGATTAATCCACTATGAGTCCACACCCAGTGAGTCCATCCAAGTGGATTAATCCACTATGAGTCTACACCTCTCATAACCCAATCCTTCCACCCCTGAACCCTCCTGCATTCACACAGGAGGTTCTGAAGGACACCCAAAACGCAAACCCTGTTTATTTGTTGACGGTTTGCCGTGCGTAATGGAAGGAATGAGCCTCTTGGAGCGTTTGAAAAGGGCAGCCGGTGTAGAAAATGACAATGAAGCCCATCACGGCATGCATTAATGGCAATTTTAAAAAATACAGTACAAAAAGGGAGGACAACAAAGGAATGTGGATTTCAGTGTAAAACATGCCAAGTTCACAAAGAAGAAGTGGCTAAAATAATACAATGTTCTGGGTGGTTTTTTTTTTTTTTAAACCATAAATTAGGAATTAACTTTCTGCAGCGAAGTGCCTTGGACCTGATTTTAGAGAATGCAGCCCACATCTGTGTTTCTTAAAGATACGTCTTAAGTATAAATAAATAAACTCCTACATGTAAAAGGACCGAGTTCCAAACATTCACCTATGCACTTTCATGACAAATGGAGTAGCCATGTGGGTATTTTAAATCGAAATATGCATTTATTTTATCCCCTGATGTTTTTGAAAGCCCCAAAGTCATCCCAGGGTCTGTGCTAAAGAGAGGAATTTTGCATGGACAAAGAGGAGTTCCGGGAACGTACAGTTGAAACTGCAGAAATGAAATGTGGTCCAGCCACCCGGTGGAATATTATTCAGCCCTAAAAAGGAAAGAAGTTCTCATATGGGACACCCCGGGGCTGCACTTCAAAATCATCACTCTGGGTGAAAAAGAGACACAAATATCCATGATATTAATTAGAAATGCCCATAATTGGCAAATCCAGGAGTGTGATTCATAGATTCATGGTTGTCTGGAAGGGATGCAGGGATTCCTTGGAGCACAAAGAAAATGGTCCGAAATAGATGGCCCTGAGCGATGCCCAACTCTAGGAACACATTAAAAGTCACTGAATTACATGCAATCCCTGACTTTGGCAATTTTCCAAATTAAGAATTTTTTTTTCAACTTTACATGGTGCAAAATGATCCACCATCAGGAGAAACTGAGCTTTTGTTGAATTCTGATTTTTCTCCGAGGCTCATGCTGGGCGCATGTGGGTATCCAGGTGGGGTCGGCTTGGCCATCCTGGAGGGTGAGTTAGGGGCATCCAGTGCTCCTCTGGGTGATGCTATTCCATCTTAAAACAGATTTATTGAACCTCATTGTGAGTTCAGCTACCACCTCTAGGAACCAGGATCATCAGTGACCTTCCAATGGCCCAGGAGTACAACCGCCATCTCCAGGAACCAGGAAGTCCTATGACCTTCCTGTGACCCAGGAAGTACAACCACCATCTCCAGGAAGTTCTATGACCTTCCAACATCTATGACCTTCCAATGGCCCAGGAGTCCAACCATCATCTCCAGGAACCAGGAAGTTCTATGACCTTCCTGTGACCCAGGAAGTACAACCGCCATCTCCAGGAAGTTCTATGACCTTCCAACATCTATGACCTTCCAATGGCCCAGGAGTCCAACCATCATCTCCAGGAACCAGGAAGTTCTATGACCTTCCTGTGACCCAGGAAGTACAACCGCCATCTCCAGGAAGTTCTATGACCTTCCAACATCTATGACCTTCCAATGGCCCAGGAGTCCAACCATCATCTCCAGGAACCAGGAAGTTCTATGACCTTCCTGTGACCCAGGAAGTACAACCGCCATCTCCAGGAAGTTCTATGACCTTCCAACATCTATGACCTTCCAATGGCGCAGGAGTACAACCATCATCTCCAGGAACCAGGAAGTTCTATGACCTTCCTGTGACCCAGGAAGTACAACCACCATCTCCAGGAAGTTCTATGACATACCAACATCTATGACCTTCCAATGGCCCCAGGAGTACAACCACCATCTCCAGGAACCAGGAAGTTCTATGACCTTCCAACCACCATCTCCAGGAACCATCTCTAGGAACCAGGAACATCTATGACCTTCCAATGGCCCAGGAAGTCCAGCTACCATCTTCAGGAACCAGGAAGTTCTATGACCTTCCTGTGACCCAGGAAGTACAACTGCCATCTCCAGGAAGTTCTATGACCTTCCAACATCTATGACCTTCCAATGGCCCAGGAGTACAACCACCATCTCCAGGAACCAGGAAGTTCTATGACCTTCCAGTGACCCAGGAAGTACAACCATCATTTCCAGGAACCAGGGACATATATGACCTTCCAATGGCCCAGGAGTGCAACCGCCATCTCCAGGAAGTTCTATGACCTTCCAACCACCATTGCCAGGAACCATCTCCAGGAACCAGGAAGCTCCACAACCTTCCTGTGACCCAGGAAGTACAATGACCACCTCTCCCAGGCAGAAAGTTCTACCACCTTCCACCTGAGGGTGTTCAGGACTCATCACCCCCAAACAGATATCGAGTTAATTAAAAAAAAAATCCCAGACAAAATTGTTGCCCAGTTTGGCAAGACTCCAGGTCTGTAAAGACACTGAAATGCTGGATGCGTTTGGGGAGGGAAGCACTTTTCTGTGGATGCTCACACCCCTCTCGATGCTTTCGTTACTGTAACAAAATACCCGAGGGCAGTCGATTGACAGAGACGAAAGGTTTGCTTTGAGTCAGCGTGAGAGATCTCAGTGCATGATCCTTTGGTCCTGCGCCTGGTTCTGGCACTGAACGGTGAGGAAGAGCTGAGCTAGAAATGGGAGAGAGAAAGAGGAAGGGGCTGGCCCCACGGGCCCCTGGAATAGGTTCCTCTATCTTGCTCCCGGGACCCCGATGGGCAAAGCCAAGGCCCTTGGAGTCCCCAGATCTTGCACTTGTCCTAATGCCCATAAAGGTACAAAAAGGACACTCCTCCACATTCCAAATGCCACCTGCCTTTCCCTCAGGCTCAGCCCAGGTCGGAGAGTCGGCCGTTGGCGACGATTCCTGCGTCCTTCTGTGATCGTCACCGAGGGACCAAAATTAGGCCAACATGAGAGCCGTAATACAAATGATTAGTATAGCCGTAATAAATAAAAAGCACGCTCCATCAAATGATTTTACAGAAACAGCTTTAAAAACTGCAACCTGATAGCTCCTTGTACTCTGGGACAAGAAGAACTGAGGGTTTTTTGTGCACGTGTGGAATTGCACCTGGTCACCCGACGTTGACAGTGACCCGCTGCTCCTACCAACTGTATGGAGGCCTGATTTGTGCACAGGGAACTCTGCTTATTGCTGATGCACAATTCTGTGGTTTTAAATATATCCACAGCGTTGTCCTAAAACCAGTACGATTCCCACCCATGCAACCGTCCCTCCCCACTAACCCGTGGCTCCCCTCCAGGCCCCCTGATGACCACCGGTCAACTTTCCGTGTCCTGGGGACTTAACTGTTGCAGACCCAGCATCGTAACCCACGCAGTCTTGGCGGCTGACTTCTGTCACTGAGCAAAACGTCACTGACTTTTCTCCCCGTACGCATCTGTCAGTAACCAACTCCTTTTCATGACTGAATAATAGTCCATTATGAGGCTAGACATTCCCTGGATGTCTCCACTGATGGGCATTTGGGTCGTTCCCAGTCGAGTGCGATTGCAAATGCTGAGCTAAAAGAAAAAATATATATATATGTTCGAAGGCACAACGTCTAGGGGGGACATGTTTGAGGTTTTTGCATTCTTTGGGGGGTGTATATATATATATATATCTTGGAGAAGAATTGAAGAATTGCTGGCTGTGGGGGTCAGGGTCATATATGTCAAAATTCCTAAGAAAATCAACTTGATGGAAGAAAGATTTATTTTGGAGAGAGAGAGAGAGACGAGACAGAGAAATGCAATAGACCAGGGACAAGATATTGTTGTCCCCCAATGTCATGCCCTCCATTCAATCGAACTAGGTCCCATCTCCCGCAGTCTCCACCACCTGCCAATAACCCCGTCCACTAAGGACCTATAAGTGGATTAATCCACAGCTCTCAAGATCCCACCGCTCCCTAGACGGCCCCCTCCGGACGTTGCCGGACCGAGGGACCAAGCCTTTCACACGGGGGTCTCGGGGCGACATTCCCAATGGGCCACACCTTGGTACCGTCTGAATTTCCCGTTGAGGCTCAGACTTAAGCCTGAGCCAGGCTCCACTGTCCTGGAAAAGCCATCTTGGCTGTATTATCGAGGTCCCCTCGGGTCCCTGGAGTCGCATAAAGAATGTGGGTCATGCTCCACTTTCCTGCTGGTCGGGAAACTGGCCCAGAGTGGCTGCAGGCTCTCCGGCTCGCCGACCCCCTCCATTGCTGGGTGTGTGCAGGGTGTGTGTGTGTGGGGGGATTCAGGAATCTGGGCCGAGCCTGGAGCCCGGGGAATCTGCTCCAGGAGCAGGATTACCCGCCACCCAAACCCTTGCAACCTGCAAAGTCACCGAAATTGCGATTTTAAGGCCAACCACCTGCTTAGGGGGAGGTAAAAAAAAGAGGAGAATTGGTTTGGACGCTGTGCATCGCCCTTTGCATCTGCAATCCCTGATGCCTGCACCCTCCTCCTACCTGTGCAAGACGTAAATCATCCAAAAAAGCTCATAAAAGGGTAAAAAAATAAAATAAAATAAAATAAAATTCGGGCTAAGTCCTGGGGTTGGAAATGGAGCGAGTTCAGCTCCCACGTGGGGAGAACGGGGAGCCTATGCCGCGGGCGGCCGGTAGGTGGCGCTGCCGGACAAGGTTGCGCCCGGCGGCGGCTCCGCGCGGCCTGCGGAGTGGAGTCCTGTCCCCAGGGAGGCCCAGGGAGGCCCAGGGAGGCCCAGGGAGGGCTGGGGTCAAGTCCCACAGATACATCGGTGGACGTTGGTCCCTTTTTGAAAACTGGGGGCATGAGATGGGCTCCGTGGTGCCCGCCTGTCATCCCAGAGGCTCGGGAGGCTGAGGAAGGAGGACTGCCAATGGGAGGCCAGCCTCTGTAATTTAGCAGCTCAGGGAGGCCCTGTCTCTCCATAAAATGCAAAACAGGGCTGGGGAGGGGGCTCAGGGGTCGAGGGCTCAGATTTAATGAGATAAAATAGAGGAAAAAAAAAAAAAACCCGCAGGCTTCAGCGTGAATTTGCCCTGACCTGGGGTCATTTATCACCCTCTGTCAGATGCACTGGGGGGAGGTCCGCGGCTGTCTTTGCAAACACGTGATCCCGAGAATGTGAAGAATGTTCCCTTGCAAAGGACCCTCCCCCAAAGGGCACCGGGTCACAGCAGCTTCCCCTCAAGTGGACATCCTTGTGCGCTGGCTCCTTTCTCTGTCCCCAGATGCAAATGTGAGACATCAAACATATTAACTTACAGTTTTGGTTTTTTTTTTTTCTTTTTGGTAGCAGAATTTGAACCCAGGGGCAGTGAACCACGGAGCCACCTCCCCAGCCCCCCCCCCCTTTTTTTAAAAAAATAAAGTTTTATTTAGAGACGGGATTTAAGTGGCTTAGGGCCTGGCTAAGTTGCAGAGGCTGGCCTCCAACTCGCAATCCTCCTGCCTAAGACTCTCAAGGCCCTGGGAAGACAGGTGTGTGCCCCTGCACCCGGCAGCTGATGCTTATGAATTGCATCTATTTTTTAAAAAATCCTATGTTATTATTTGGACAGTATCAGGAAGGAAAATGACGGCACTTGCAATCAGCCTGGCTGCGTAGTATTCCACTCCAACCCACGAGGACACCCCAGGGCACCTGTGGGCCACCGATTCAGGGACCAAAGGGGCCGTGGGCAAATCGAGTTTTATGCGAGCGAAGCCGGGAAGCCGGGTCTCCAAGCTTGGGCGGCCCAACCCCAAGGACGGCAGCCTCCCAACGCCCTGGGCACAGCTTCCTGTGGCCGAAATTCAGCCTTCAGGGCAAAAATGGAGATGGTTACTGGGTGACGTGAGGCTGTCCAAAAGCCCTCAAGAAAGAGGTTCCACCTTTTAAATAAACTGCTGGCCCTGTCCCAGGGCTCTCCAGGGATGGCCAGGAGCCCTGGAGCCGATTCAGAGGGAGGCACACGAGTCTTCAATACGCGCCTCTCCGGAGGGCTGTCCACTGCAGCCTGAGGGCCCCTGCCTGTCCTGCTGAGATGGACACTGAGCGGAAAACACAGCCCACGGTCAGAAAACGGGGGGATCCTGGCTGGGAGGGCCGCTCAGAGGTAGAGCGATCACCTAGAACAAGCCAGACCTGAGTTCCATCCCCAGTTCTGCAAAAGCCAATCCGTCAGGGAATCCTTTTCCCCACACGCTCCAGAGTAATTGGACCATCGCTGGACTTTCTCGGCCTGCCCCCCCGGGCCCTTGGGTCCACCTGCCTTTGAATCTCTCAAAACTACTTGGGAGATAAAATGGAAATCGACCCACGGGGCTTAGCCAGCCGTTTGCTTTAAAGAATCCTGGTTTATTGCAACGAACGCCTTCTGACATTTTTTTAAAATCCACCTGATTTTTTCTTTTTTTAATTCTCTTTGCACCCTCTGAATAGACACTGTGCTCTTTGATTGGGTTGCAACCCTGTAGTTTGGAGAATGGCTTCTCAGTCTGTCTACACTGACTGTCCCGCATCCAATGAATCCTTGAAGGTCGGACCCGGATTTTGGGGAGCTTCTTCTCTTACTGAAGAGTCATCAGATCTATTGCTCAAGGGTTGGCAAGAGTTTTCCTTGCTCCTGACATACTAGGTATCCCGTGGTACGGGGAACCCAGCAAGAAGCCATTTAGGAATGAGGGGCACCGGGTGCGAATTCTACAGCAGGAGACCCAACCTGGCAGCTCAGGACACAGGTGGCCAGACCCAGTGGAGGTCATGCATCTGCAGGGGTCCACCCTGACTTCTCCCCAGGACAGCCTGGTCCCTTCCAAGGTGACTCCGGGCAGGAGACACACGGAGAGCTCAGGATGAGCCGTTTCTCCTGCCCCATGAGGTCAGGCACCTTAACCCAGGCCCTGGTGGCTGTCGCTGGGGCCACAGGTGGTGCGGAGGCAGAGGTCACAGGAGCCCTAGGCTGGAGAACTGGGCTCCCTGGGTGTTTCCAAGACGTGGATTCGCAGCGCAGGCCCCAGAACTGTGCGCCACACCAGCTCACTCCGCGTTGGGAAGGGCACATGCACCATCCTGTAGGGGGCCTTGATTTTTTTTTTTTTTTGGGGGGGGGGTGTTCCTGGTCTTTCTGTGCTTTCTACTCCGCCATCGTCCCCTCCGGGTCTCGGCCCTAAACGTAGCCCACACTGAGAGAAAGGTGTGTATGTGTGTGGTGCGCGCGCGCGCGCATGTGTGTGTGTGTGTGCACGCGCAGCGAGATGTGTGAGTGTCCGAGACGCCCCGTGTCGCGCAGGGCAGAGACCGACCTCCCTCCGTGCGCCCCGAGGTCCGCACCCGCTGCACCTCTGTCTCCCAGCAGCACCGCGGGGGCCCCCTCCCCATGATGTAAGTCCCGAGTCTGGGCCAGGGTCTGCGCCGCGCCCCGCCCTCCCACCGCCCGCTCGCTCCTGCCCTGGTGTCGCCGACCGGAGCTGCCATGCGCAGCCCCCTCCCCGCGGCCACCGCCCGCCCGCCCGCCCGCGGGGGAGGGGAAGGGGCGCCCCTCGCCCTCCGCCATCCCAGGGCCGCTCCTCGGTAGCCGGGCGCGGGGAGGACGGGGTGGCATCTGGGGGCAGGGGGGCCGGAGGCCGCCGCCAGCGCTCAGGACCCGGGGGATCCGGGAGGGCAGCGCGGTGGGCGGGGTGACCGGCAGGGGCGCCGGGGGGGCCTCCCCTCCCCCGTCTGCGGAGGGCGCCCCCTCGCCGCAGCCCCTCCCCCGGGCTCGCCCCCGCGCCGCCTTCCCGCGCACACGCTCCTCGGCCGCCCCCGCGCCCCCCGCGCGGGTGGACGGCTGCGCGCTGCGCCCCGCGGGGCCGGCGCTTCCACCTGTCACCGCGCGCCCGCTGTCTCGCCGCCACCCAAGTTTTCGGGGACTTGCCCGCGCGCCTCCCCCGCGGCCCTGCGTCCTCGCCTCCGTCCTCGCCCATGGCCGCGGCCCCGGCCCGGCCGCGCCCCGCGCCCCCCGCGCCGCCCGCCCAGCCCCGCGGCCGCCGGGCGCGGTGAGGGCGAGGAGCCGGGGCCCGGGCGGCGGGAGCCCCGCGCGCAGCCGCCCGCGCCGGAGCGAGCGCGCCGGGCGCCGAGCCGCGGCCGCCCAGCAGCAGCCCGACTCCGCCGCCGCCGCCGAGCCGCGAGCGCCGTCCCTGGCACCGGGCACTGCGGATGCGGCGCGGGGCCGGCGCGGGGCTCCGGGCGCGCTCGGGGGTCGTGAGCGCCGCGCCCCGCGCCCCCACGCGCCCCCCGCCCGCCCGTGCGCCCCGCCGGGGCCATGCAGTCGCTCATCTCGCCGGTGACCAAGGCGATCCTGGTGGCCCTCTTCATCTTCGCCATCCTCCTCATCCTCTACGTGATCCTCTGGTACATCTGCCGCGATGTGGACTGCGACCACGGCATCTGAGCGCCGCGGCCCGCGCCCCCGGCCCGAGGGCCGCCGCGCGGGGCAGGGGGACTGAGCCGCCCCGCGGGGTCCTCCGCCCGCCGCCCGCGACCCCCAGCCGCGGCCCCGCCGCGCGCCCGCCTCCGCCACCTGGCCTTGACCTTCAGGGATGGACCGGGGCGAGTGGGTGAGTTCCTGCGGCCGCTCTGCGGGGCGAGGGTGCGGGAGACGCAACTTTGGGGAGGACGCGGGAGCCGGGGATGGGACTGTCCCCCGGGGTCCGCACTGCGCCTCGCACGCCCCCTGCGGGTGCGAGGAGCTAGGGGGGGGGAGCTGCAGGTGGGTACGCAGAGGGGTGCCCTTCGGGGTCCGTCCCACCCACCGGTGTCTTGGGTCCGAGGATGCGACTGCGCTCCGGTGGTTGGTGGCAGCCGCGGGGCAGCGCGGTGCCGACTGGGGCGCGGGTTGCCAGGTCCGCTGTGCCATTGCGCACCCGGCGCTACCCGGTCCCCAGCCCTGTGCCCGCAGGGAGGCGCGAGGACCCCGAGCCGAGGTCCCCCGGTGCTGAGCCACAGAAGGGTAGCGCGGCGCTGGGGGCCGGTGCCAGGCGCAGCACACGGACCCCTCCAGGGGACAGTAGGAACCCAAATGAAGAACAGGTCTGGGGTCACCTATTAGTGGTGACCCCAGAAGGACCATATCCCGGGGACCGGAAAGATCTCTTCCAAGGTCCCCTGTCCCCTGAGGAGAAGGACAGACGTGACCAGAAGGGAGCCTTGTCCCCTGCCAAGTGCTCCTGGCAAGTTTGCCGAGAAACATCTGTGACTTAAGGAAATATTTTGCTCGCGAGAGAGAAAAGAATCGCTTTCCCTTTGAATGTTCCTCTGGAGAAGCCGGGGATCGGGGAGGGACCCAGAGAAAACATGCCCAGGTTCCCCAGGGCTGGCCGTGGGGACATCTGCAGATGGGAACAGGCTCCCTCGGCTGTGGGCTGGAGTGGAAATTGGTGTGGAGACAGCAATTATGGAGCTTGTCCCCAGGAGCCACCGTGTGAACCAGAGGTGCCGAGGGGCAGGGGGTGGCCCCATTCGGGGGAGGGGGGAGCATGTCTGGAACCCCCCCCTGAGCGGCCAGCCCTGTCTTTGACCTTCCCAACTGGTTCCCCGAGACTGGGCACCAGAACCCCTGAGCTGGCTTTGCACAGCTGGGTCCCCGAAGCGTCCCCAGGCAACAGGACGTCGTACCAACACGTCCCACGTGATTGGGAAGGGACTGCAAGAAGCGTGACAGGTCCCAGTCTCAAGGGTGAATGCCAATCCCCTGCTGTGGACCGAGCCCCCCCCTCCAGTTCTGCAGCACCCCAAAGCCAGACACAAAGCACCGGGATTGGGAGCCCAAGGGACAGGCGGACATAGGCAGGGCACCCTCGTAGGGAGGGAGAAGCCACACATCAGGAGAAGCCGGTTGGTCCTGAGCCCTGGGGCAGAATCGGGTTGTGGGCTTCGGCCACCAGTGGGGTCCGAAGAAGAAGCAGGATTCAAACTCATTTCGTGACTCAAACACCTGCCACGCCAGCCTCACAGGGTCCCCGGCTGGTGCCGGGCAGATCCTTCTGTCCCCTGTGCTGGTGGGCATCGAGGTTCCCTTGGAATCTGGTGGCTTCTTGGAGTGGGGGCCATCTCGGTCCCTCTGGGGGTGATTTCCTCCCTTGTGATGTCCAATCTGGCTGGGCAGTGTAGGTCCAGCTTGCCCGAGAGTCCCTCCCGGGGACGAGAAGGCAGCCCCCCACACTGGGCCACTTCCATCTCCTGCCCCGTGGTCCCTACCATCTCTGCTGCAAAGACTCGTCACCCAACCAGAACCAAGTCGAGGGACCGCGAATTCAAATGGCAAGGGGTCCAAGAGGGCACGGAGCCCACGGGTCTGGTCACACTTGGTTCAGGACACAAAGGCCTGCCGTGGACAGACAGATAGACATAGATAAGTGGTCGGCAAAGGGTGGATGGGTGGATGGATGGATGGATGGATGGATGGGTGGGTGGATGGATAGATAGGAAAGATAGATAGATAGATAGATAGATAGATAGATAGATAGATAGATAGATAGATAGATAGATAGATAAAGTGTATCAATGGATGGATGATGGATGGATGAATGGATAGATAGGAAAGATAGATAGATAGATAGATAGATAGATAGATAGATAGATAGATAGATAGATAAGATGTATCAATGGGTAGATGATGGATGGATGGATGGATAGATAGGACGGATGGATGGATGGATGGATGGATGGATGGATGGTATGGACAGATGGATAGATAGATAGATAGAAAGATAGATAGATAGATAGAAAGTATCAATGGATGGATGATGGATGGATGGATAGAGAGGATGGACAGATGGATGGATAGACAGATAAGATGTATCAATGGATGGATGATGGATGGATGGATGGAGAGGATGGACAGATGGATAGATGGATAGGTAGATGGGACAGATGTATCAATGGATGGATGATGGATGGATGGATGGATAGATGGATGCACAGATGGATGGATGGAGATAAGATATATTAATGGATGGAAGATGGGTTCCTGCCCAAGCAGACAAGGGTACAACCAGAGTGTCCGAGACAACAGGAAGTCAGTGACTCGGGCCCAGGCATCCGTCTGTGACCTACAAAGACCCCCCCCCCCGCCACGGGGCCCTCCCCAGCACCCGGGCAGCTGTCCTGGGAGACGGCAGAGCAGAGCTCTGTCCCCTTGGGGTGCAGGCACCGGAACAGAGAGAGGTGGTTCTTGCCCAAGGTCACACAGCCGGGCGTTGACAGAGAAGCCGTGACCTCCGAGCTGTGGTGCCTGCCGGAGATGCTGGGGGTGGGGGGTGTTGGTGCTTTCTGGACACAGGTGACCGTCCCCGGGGCTGGGAATCCAGTGTGTGTGGCTCTCCTTCCTGCCCCCCAGTTTCCTCACAGCTACTAGGGATCCGTCAGAGCACCGTGGCCATTTGGGCATCTCAGGCCTCCGCAAGAGGCCAGTTCATGGGTGTTGAAACGGGACTGGGCGCTAAGGGTCAGCCTGCAGAGTGGCCAGCTCTGCACAGACAGAATTTTAAAAAGAAAAAGGAAACAAGAAAGAGACCGGAGCTACCAGCACCTTTATCGTTTGCCCTGGGCAAGAAGGAAAAAAAAAATAAATAAAAATACAAGAGCCGGGTGCCTTACAACCCAGACACCCCGGGCGTCCTATAAATAGCCACTTCACCTAGTATTTCTGCGGCGTGCGCTACGGAGCCGGCGGGCGGGCAGCGGCTGCGGAGTTATTGACACTGTGCTCCCTCCTCCTGGCTGCAGCCCGGGCACATCCTCCAGCTCCGAGCCCAAACAGGAGGCCGCGAGCTCCGAGGTTACGTAACGCGTCCGGGATCCCAGAGGTCCAGGGCCGTCCTCGGTGGGTGTGGACGCTCGGGCCCCAGCAAGAGCAAAGTGCGGGGTGTCTGGCGTGCATTGGGGGGAGAGGCTCTGAGCTGCAGGTTGCATCCTGCAGAAAAGAGATGCTGAGTGGTCAGTGCTTGGAGTCCCCTTGTGGGTCAAGAGCTATCCCCAAAGCTACCAGCTGCAGGTTGCGTCCTGCAGAAAAGAGATGCTGAGTGGTCAGTGCTTGGAGTCCCCTTGAGGGTAGAGAGCGTCCTCAAAGCCCCCTTCAGAAGTGGACACAACCCCCCCCCCCCAAGAGAACTATCTGAGCCTCCACTCGGCTGAGGGCAGCCTCCTGCGGTGCCTCTCCAAATCTAGAGAACCAAACAAGGGATTTTTCTTTATTATTATTATTATTATTATTATTATTATTATTATGCAAAGGTAAACATGGTGCGATTGTAGATAAATGGCGACGTTAGAAAATCCCTGACTCCGGCATCCGGAGCTCCGTTCGGCTCCCCGAAACCGGGCCAGGCCTGCGCCTCTGTCTGTCTGTCTGTCTGTCTGCCACGATGCGTCTTGCCCATCGCCTGCCTGTCCAGGCCCGGCTCCCACAGATGCCGGACTTCAGACTCGCCCCCTGTTGCACACACATCTGAAAAACCAGATGCAGGTGCGTGTGCGTAAAGATGAGACGGAGTTGCAAGATGTTTGGGGGGGGGGGGTTGGTCCCCGAGATGCAGCTGCGTCTGGGGACCTGGGGGATAGATGTGAATGGGGACCTGCCCAGGGGCTGGGCTGGACGCAGGGTGCTAGGTGCAGGCGCGGGAAGCAGGCTGGCAGGAAGGGGCGCCTGCGCCTTGTGCGTCTTTACGCACCTTTACGCACCTTTACGCACGTCTCTCCAAGGCCGGTGCCCAGGCTAGGGGCTCCCCCGGAGCTTCCACGCACAGATGTGGCGCGGAGAAGCCTTCTAAATACGGCCTGCCTTTGGAGCTGGAGGAAGGAATCCCATTTCTAAAAAGATCTCGTCTCCACCAGTTATTTTTACTCCGCCCTCCACCCCCCGCAGACTTGGTCTGGCAGCGGGCACTGTGTCCATTCAAAGAGGACGACGTGCCAGCCAAAGCACGGGGGACCTCGTGGCCGTGCTCGCTCAGCGAGGCCCAGCGGGAGGGGGGAAGCTGAGCCCAGCGGCCTCTGTGGCCTTCCGGGGGCCGGCCTCCACCCCCGGCCTCTTCCCCCGGGGCCTGGCCGAGAATGGAAACTACCTTCCAAGCCGTGTCCGTCCACGCAGCCGGGGATTTTGGAAAGACCTCAGCTTCCTCCGGAGCCAAGTCTGGGCACTAACTTTAGAAACCAATTTAATAAGTGTAGCTTTTAGCTCAAAATAGCGTGAACAGGAGGTGAGGTCGAGGCTGGCCGTGGGGAGGCCGGGCCCACAGAGCTGAGAGAAGAGAATCCGGAGCAGGGAGGTGGTGGTGGTGGTGGTGGTGGTGGTGGGGCAGATGCAATGTGGTTTTTTTTTGCAGACTGACCTCCTCAGCAGCATTGTTTAGGACTTGTGCATTTATTAGGCACCTGCTGTACCCCCCCCATGTCCCCAAAATGGTAGAAGCAATTAAGTGGAAAGTGGTGCAGATCATACGCTTCCCGCAAAGACGCTTACAAAGAGAGGAGCCCCCCAGGATCGTCTCCGGGCTGTAAAAAAAACCACTGATAAATACCCAAATGCGCGCAGGAGATTAACCAGTCATGAAACAGGTCAGAGAATCAATAAGCCGGCCCCAGGGACCTCCGATTAATGCATGTTGGCAAAGCAGCAGATTTGTGGCCACCCGATTCCGGGCAGCGAATCATCTGGGCACGCAGCAGGATTTGTGTGTTGCTGGTGTGTGGACTGTCACCCTGACCCCTGGGTTATTTTTTTTTCTATTTATTTTTCCTTGTGCATCTGCCTAGTTCAGTTCTTTGCACCAACATATGGGTAGCTTTGCAGCAGAACTGACTGCAATCAAACATTTGCGCTTTTTTTCCCCTTATTTTTAAATTATTATTATTGGTAGCAGGGATGGAGCCCAGGGGTGCTTCACCCCTTGAGCCACATCCCCCAGCCCTTTTTATTTTTATTTATTTATTTATTTTTTACCAAGTGACAGGGTCTTCGTAAGTTGCTCAGAGTCTCGCTAAGTTGCCGAGGCCGGCCTCCAACTTGCCATCCTCCTGCCTCAGCCTCCCGGGTCGGTGGGATGACCGGGCGTGCACCACCGCGCCCGACTGTTGTTATAATTTTATTGCTTTTGTGTTTTCCTCCGGGGAGGATGGGAAGGGTTCAGACGCACATGTTCACGCTTGGTGTAGACAGTTTAAAGGAATCCACAGCCGGGTGTCCACTCTGCCCTGGCCTCTGCGTTTCCCCGTTATTTCTAGGGTGCACACCGAGGAGGGGGGGCTCCGTCTCCCGGCAGGCGTTATATTTAGCAGATAATTATTCTTCCACCGGAATTAAAAACGTCCCCCAGGTCCTTGCTGCCACACCCCGGGGTTTTATTTAGTCTAAAGACAGGCTACTTCCCGCCGGAACCGGGTGACCTGTTTCGGGGCCTCCATTTCCCTGGTCCTCTGTGGCTTCCCTGGTGGAGGGGACCTGGCTCGGCTGGCTTCAGCCATTCCGAGCTCTGATGCCACCAGAGACAGACGTGCCCCCCCTGCACCCCAAACTGCTCCATCTGGGTGCACGCTGGCCAGTCCCGCCCGGTGACATTTCTGTGTCCCCTCCCCGTGGGTCCCCGAGCTTGCAAATTTGAACGCTTGGTTCCAAATGGAAAGCCAAGCAATGGCTCTAAGGGGAAGGCAGACGGGTCGTGTGAAATGAGCTTTTCAGTCTTGCTCTTTAGGAAAAGACCCAGTCAGCTGGACTTCACGGGGTCCTGATGCAAAACTGCCCTGGACAGGTAGGGTTTTGGGGGGTCCCAGGGGTGGAACCCAGGGGTGCTTAACCACTGAGCCACATCCCGAGCCTTTTTTTAAATTTTTTATTTAGAGTCAGGGTCTCACTGAGTCGCTCAGGGCTAAGTTGCTGAGGCTGGCCTCCAACTTGCGAGATCCTCCTGCCTCAGCCTCCCCAGCCGCTGGGGTGACAGGCGTGAGCCACCGCGCCTGGCTTCTGGCTTTGGGATATGTTATCAAGAGAGAAAAGCAGTGTGACCAGCCCCGCTGCCAAAGGATCATTGGAAGAGAAGGGGCCCGGCGTCTGGCCGTCCCCTCGAAGCACCGGGTGGACACTGTGTGGATCCCGCAGAGGGGGTCCCCCTTGGTCTCTCCAACGCAGTCTCCGAACGCAGCTCAGCCCTGGAATTCCGTCCCGTCTCCCAGGCTCCCAGGAAGGAGGACCTTCCCCGGGACATGGGGCTGGCGGACCAAGTTCTAGATTCCGCTAGTGACACGGCTTTGGGTGCGATGGCAGATCCCAAATCGCAGCCCGTGAGGAGTCAGCGCTTGGCCCCAAGGGTTTAGGGGACCCAGACAGATGGGGAGGAGGGGACTCAGACCCAATGGCAAAAACAAAATGGCGCCCAGGACAAGGTCGTTTGGAGGAGAGAAGTGGTGGGTGTCCCCTCCTGTCTTAAGGGGACTCAAAGATCCTAGCGTCACGGGGCAGCCATGGAGAGCCGTGAGTGGTGGGTGCATGGACACTCCACGGAACTGGCCATCTGGCACCTCGGAAGGGTGACCCCGTGGGGGACAGAACTACCACCCTTTCAAGGACATCCAAGTAGCTTCGAGGGTTGTTTGGTGCAGAGGTCTGCTGGGACCAGCGGTCTCTTCTTTCCTGGGACCAAGAGATGGATCCAACCCAAGATGGACAGGGGAGCCCAGAGGCACTTGTAGCACGAGGGCCACCAACCTCGAGTGACAACCAGACTCTGGTTCCATGGGGCGACGTGGGGTCCTGCATGTTTAGTGTCACTGAAATCGAGTTCAGTTAAACTCAGGGAGACCCATGTGGCCGGTGGCCGCCATATTGGATGGTGGCCAGTGGAATTCTGATGGGCCCCCGTTTGGTTCCTTCAGGGTGTTAGTGGGTGGAGCCGTTGGAACACAGAACGTCACACAGACTGGGGACACCAACAATGGACACTTAATGTCCCCCGAGTCCTGGAGGGTGGAGGTCCCAGGGCCAGGCGTGGGCAGCGCGGGCTCCTCCCGAGGGCTCTCTCCTGGGCTTGCCGAAGGTCGTCCATCCGTCTGTGCGTCTGTGTCCCCAGCCCCTCTTCTCCCAGCCTCAGGCCACCCTGCTGACCTCCATCACCTCTCTAGGACCCTGTCTCCAAGGACAGTCACATCCCGGGTCCTGGGAGTTAGGGTCAGAATCTGGGGGGGGGGGGACGGAGTCCAGCCCTGAACTGTCACTCAAGCTCCTCTCTGTGGTTCCAGGAACGTGGGGTCAGCCGGGACAGGGCAAGGTTATTGGTCCCCATGGTCATTCTGATCCCTGCCCCGAGACCCAGCCCCAGCCTCCGCGGCACGGTCCTCACTGCCTCCTGGGAGATGGGCTCCTCTGGCCCTCGGGCCGCAGCTCACCTGGCCACTTAACCCGGGGCTGCTCGACCACTGGACTGCACTCCCAGCCTTTTTATCATGAACTTTGGAGACAGGGCCTTGCTCAGTCACCCAGGCTGGCCTCCAACTTGCCATCCTCCTGCCTCAGCCTCCTGAGTTGCTGGGATGACAGGCGTGCACCACCGAGCCTGGTCCCCTCACACAAAAAGGCTTTTCCTTTTGCTGTTTAAATGGACTCCTGTGCCCCAGTCCTGAAGGACATGTCCCTCGTCCCCACAGCAGGTCCTCCGTCTTCCTCCTCAACCATCCATTGGTTCCCAAGACGTGGCCCTAAATCATTCCCAGTGGACGATCGTTCCCACACCCCCCAGGGACATCCGTGCATGACGGACGGGTCCATCTCTTTGGTGAGCATTACCTCTCGGGCTGACCCGAGGATGGTGGGGTCCAAAATTCCCTCTGCACTCGGCTGAGGGTCTCCAAAGGCTCTGCTGAGTCAAAGGGCTCCTTGTGTTCCGCCATATGCAAAAATGGCCGCCGATGGGAAAATGTGGCTCAGGTGCATCTGCTCTGCTTTCTGACCCATTTCAGCCCAAACTCTGCACTTTCCTCTTCATGTCCCAGCATCTCCAGGGACATAGAGTCCCTTGACTCTGGGTGGCTGGTGGCAGTTTCAATGACCTTGAGAGTTCCGAGAAGGACATAGCCAGGATTCTCTGGAATGGCGTCCACTGGGCTTGCTCTGGTGTGTTTTTCTCATGGGTGGATGGGGGTGGCTGGTTTCTTGGAGGAGACCAGTTGTGACCCCATCGGTGGACTGCAGGACCGAGCCCGTTATGTCATTCCATTATGTCACCGTTGGCGCTGGCCTTGGTCCACGGCTGAAGCAACATGGGTCACGTGGAATATCTCCGTAAAATACCTGGAATCTGGGTGTGAGACTTACCTTGCCCCCTTCATTTACTTATTTGTCAATAATTAAATGGACATTTGTGTCACATTTGGAGTCACTCCTGCATATTCCTTTACTTTCTGGGTGAAGTTGCTCCATCTTTGGTCACTGGGAACGCCTTCATATTGGTTTCTTAGACATTCTTCTTGGGGGGGCGGATGGATTTCAGCATTTGCCCAGTTTCTGGTCCTACGAGATGGCTCAGGGACACCCTCATTCTAGAGGGGACAAAAAATGTGTCCTCATCGTGACAAATATTTGAGACGATCAACCTTTGAGGACCGATATATATATATTTCATTCACAATTGTAGAAATTTCCACCCAATTCCGCTCCCTTGGCTTGGGGTCCGTGTTGAGGCAGAGCATCATGGCGGATCACTTGGTGTGGCAAAGGCGCTGGGCTCCTGACATCCAGGAAACAGAAAAGAAGAAGACCCTGGGGTCCCAGTAGCCCCTTTAAGAACACTCTCTAAAGACCTAACTTCCTCCCTTCAGGCTCCACCTCCTTGAGCCCTCGCCACCTGCGACAGGCCACCCTGGAGACCAAGTCTTGAGCACATGGCCTCTGGGGGACACTCTAGATCCAAACTGTAGGTGTCAGGGCTTCCCTGGGGGGTGGGGGTCCTGGTCCCTAGTGTCCAACACGGTAACAGGAAACGAGAATTGGGTTTTGAGTAGCGGGAAGGAGGCGCGTCTCCACGGTCCACCATTAAACCCCCGGTCTCTGATTCCTGTGTTTTTCTTCCCTCTGTTCTGTCTGTCACCTAGGGTGTCTGACGTGACAGAGGGCACAGGTGACAGTGGTGACCTCTACCAAACCGCACGGCAGGCAGCAGCCGGGAAGTCGTGAGACCAGCCCTGGAGGACCAGCCCGCGCGGCGGGCACCATCTCCGCACCCGAGGCTCGTGCCCGGCCCGGGTCACCGGCGCCGCCCATCTCCGGGGACCGCCAGCCGGCCAGCATGCCAGTCCAGCCGCACCGGGGCGCGGGGTGGGTGACCGTCCATGAGGATTAAGGCCATCCCCCCGACACTCATCTTGGCAAGCCATCCCCAGGCAATCAGGAGCCTCGGGCACTGTCACCTCTGGGCCATCTTGGTGTCCGTAGTGTCCATCTGCCCCCCGTGGTCCCCTCCAGCCACCCCCTGCCCAGCTGCCTGCCTGGCGCTCCCCGTCCGAGGTCTCCATGGCTGTCCCCTGGTCCATAGTTGCAATACACGGGGTCCCACGCCCTCGGGGCCCCTAGGGGACGTGCTGACTTTCTCCTGTCACCTGTCCCTGGGGAGGGGGGACCATCAGCTGCCCACGAATCGCCATCATCAGGGTGGGTGTCCCTGGGTCCCGACCGCGACCCTCAGGCTCAGCCCGCGCCCCGCGCTCCCGGCTTCCTCCTGTGTCCGCGCGGCCACCAGCTCCGGGGACATCGCCCGGGGACTCGCTGCCACGTCGTCACCCCGATAGGGTCACCTAGTCGGTTGCAGAGAGGAGAGATGGTGCCTGGGAAGGAGGGGACCCCCGGCGAGACCCGGGTGGCACCGTCTGCCCGGGGACCACCAGAGAGTCCCAGGAAGTGCCCAGAGCAGATGCAGCCGGGGTGACGTGGGGACTCCAGGGCACACGTGCGTCACGTTGGACGGCCAAGGCCCAGAGGCAGGGACGCAGTAGGGCCCCCGGGAGTGTCCCCGGCGCCGACGGGCCGCCGGCCCCTCCTCCTCCCGTCCGCGTGTCCCCCGTGAGCCTTTTCTACACCCAAAGCTGCCATTTGTGGAGTCTCGTAGGCGTGACGTGTGGCCCTCCGTGTCATCTCTCCATCGCTTCCGCCTCCTCGTGCGGAGAGAGGCCCTCGGACGAGGCTGAGGCGTCCCCACACCCATGGCTGCTCCAGAAAATAAAATATTTTTGAAACCGAGCTGGGTCTCCCCGTGACACTGCACCGCCACCCGCCCACCCGACGGTCACCTGAGCCCCAGAGCCACGCTGAGGTCACTTTCTTAAAGGCCACCTGCCCTCCCTGCACCTCAGGAGAGTTCACGCCGGCTCCTAAGTCCCCCCCATGAGGCCTTTGTTTCTTGCTGTGACTGTCACAAAACGCTTGAGGTCGGGTAATGCACAAAAAAGGTTCTGGACATCCCGGGTCCTGGAAGCTGGTCAGGGCCAGCGAGGGCGGGCTTCAGCGTGGCTCTGGGAGGGACGGAGCCAAAGCTGTCACCTACTCATTAACCGACAGAAGGACACCACAGCCCACGCCTGGCCACTCCACCATGTCCGCAGGGTCACGTCCCACCAGATGACTTGGTGCTTGAACAGGTGGACGGGGACAGGTTCTAGGGCTCCGTGAACTCGGTTGGGAGGTGACACATAGTTGTTCGGGGCTCATCCAAGGGAACAGGGGACAATGGCCGAGAAGCCTTGGCCTTGGCACTGTGAGAGGGGCCCCAGCGTGGACACGGGCGGACATTTGAGGCTGGGACTCCCTTCCCCATGACCTGGGGCCACCCAGCTCCTGTGACACCCTGATACATCGTCAATTTCCATGCGGACAAAGTCCCTCCACCATGTGTCCCCAGCCATGGGCGACGTTGGGAGTCCCCATGGATGGACGGCTCAGGGCCCCCCAGGACCGCGTCCAGCCCACCGCGAGGTCGCGGGTCGAGTTGCCTCGACTGGAATCCATGCTGGGGACGTGATCCTGGGGTACCCCGAGCAAGTGACTTACCTGGTGCCCCATGGAGGTCCCGGTCTGTCTGCGGCCGCCATTTTGGAATCAGGGTGAGCCCAGGCCCAGCTGGACAGGGCCGGAGAGCAGCTGTGGACACCCGTCCTCTGCTGCCTCCTGGGCCCTGGATGTTTTAAGTCCCCCCCAGGAACCAAATTAGAACCCACAGACTCCAAGTGTGACTCTAAGTGTGAATGTTGTCAACCCAGGGGGCGGGGCGGTGTCACCAGCCACCGGCGGGCGGCGAGGCCACCGCTGCGGGTCAGCTGAGAAGAGCCAAGCCCGCGGGTCTCTGTGCATGCGACCTTATTTTGAGTATTTTATTTTTTTCCATGAAAAAATCTCGATTTGAGGTCGGAATGCAACAGCTGGAGGAAGGTGCAAAGACGCTCAATTATCTCAGATTCCTGCAAAAGTTCCAGACACAAATAGAAACATCCGTCCCTAAACCAAGCCCTGGGTGAGGGATGGCGGTTGGGTGAAACCTTGCACCATCCCCCGCCATCCCGGGGAACGCACCCCGCGACGTGGACAACCCTAAATTTCCTGCCGGTGGCTTAGAATTCCTGCTAAAAGTGGCACAAAAAGAAAAAAAAAAAAAAGGAGAAAATTCTATTTTCTTTTTCAGGGCTGAATATTGATCCCAGGACCTCACACATGCAGGGCCAGGGTTATCCCGCTGAGCGCCACCCCGGGTCCCCAAATAAATTCTTATGATCTCATTGAGTCCAGCACGGTGGTCCACACCTAGAGCTCCGGTGACTCGGGAGGTTGAGGCAGGAGGATGGCAAGTGGAGGCCAGCCTCAGTAAATCAGGGAGACCCTCAGCAACTAAGTGAGGCCGGGTCTTGAAATAAAAGTAAAAGGAGCTGAGGTCGCGGCTGGGTTGCCGAGCGCGCTGAGGTCAGTCCCCAGCAACAAGCATGACATCCGCATCACGGTGCGCCACCGCTCGTCACCCCCTTGGGATTCACACAGGACATTCGTCTTCCCCACGGGGCATGACAACTATGCCCTTTTGTGACCTGTCTCCACCCAGAGAGCTGTGGGCTCTGGGGCCTCGGACGGAAGGAGATGTCCTCTTAAGAGCCAGGTCGACAGGCTCCTGCGGTTGGGAAACGGCTGACCTCGTTTCCGAGCCGCTGGAGAGGAACATCGTCAAGTGCATTTGAAGAGGCACACTCCACATTCACTCTCTCCGTGACGGTTCTGCACTCCCGGCTCTCACGGTGCCATCGAGACGCAGGTTGCCGGACAACAACCCTACCAAGCAAGCACTGCACTTGTCTCTGCCTTGCACTTGACACAGAGGAAACAGAGACGTGGATTCACCTGCTGTAGATAACACAGCCTGGGGCGGCTGAGAACAGCACTCCTGCTCTTAACCACTGCATGAGAGCAACCGTATTTCTCTCCTGGGATCAGCAAACAGGGTGAGGGGCAGAGAAGAGGTGCCATTAACATGTGGGGCTGAGTATCATCCATCTGACCAGTTGTCTGTGCAACTATTGATTCATACATCTGACAAGTGTCTACCCATCCACCCACCCACCCATCCACCCATCCACCCATCCACCCACCCATCCATCCATCCACCCATCCATCCATCCACCCAACCATCCACCCATCCATCCATCCATCCATCCATCCATCCATCCACCCATCCATCCATCCACCCATCCACCCATCCACCCATCCACCCATCCATCCACCCATCCATCCATCCATCCACCCATCCACCATCCATCCACCCATCCATCCATCCATCCACCCACCCATCCATCCACCCATCCATCCACCCATCCATCCATCCACCCATCCACCCATCCATCCACCCATCCATCCATCCATCCATCCACCCATCCATCCACCCATCCATCCATCCATCCATCCACCCATCCATCCATCCATCCACCCATCCATCCATCCACCCATCCATCCATCCACCCATCCATGCACTCATCCATCCATCCATCCATCCATCCACCCATGCATCCATCTATGTATCCATCCATCCATCCATCTATCCATCCATCTATCCACCCATCCACCCATCCATCCATCCATCCATCCATCCATCCATCTATCCATCCATCCATCCACCCATCCATCCATCCATCCATCCACCCATCCACCATCCATCCACCCATCCATCCACCCATCCACCCATCCACCCACCCACCCATCCACCCATCCATCCATCCATCCATCCATCCACCATCCATCCACCCATCCATCCACCCATCCATCCACCCACCCATCCATCCATCCATCCACCCTTCCACCCATCCACCCATCCACCCATCCATCCACCCATCCATCCATCCATCCACCCATCCACCATCCATCCACCCATCCATCCACCCATCCATCCACCCATCCACCCATCCACCCATCCACCCACCCACCCATCCACCCATCCATCCATCCATCCATCCATCCATCCACCCTTCCACCCATCCACCCATCCACCCATCCACCCACCCACCCATCCACCCATCCATCCATCCATCCATCCATCCATCCATTCATCCACCCATCCACCCATCCACCCACCCATCCATCCATCCACCCATCCACCCACCCATCCATCCATCCATCCACCCTTCCACCCATCCACCCATCCATCCATCCATCCACCCTTCCACCCATCCACCCATCCATCCACCCATCCATCCATCCATCCATCCACCCATCCACCATCCATCCATCCATCCATCCATCCACCCATCCACCCACCCATCCACCCATCCACCCATCCATCCACCCATCCATCCATCCACCCACCCATCCACCCATCCACCCATCCACCCATCCACCCATCCACCCACCCATCCACCCATCCATCCATCCATCCATCCACCCATCCATCCATCCACCCATCTGTCCATCCACCCACCCACCCATCCATCTACTTATCCACCCACCCATCTATCTCTCTATCATCTATCATCCATCCATTCTGTCTGTCTGTCTATCTATGCACCTATCCATCATATCTCTTTATCAACCATCTTCCCATCCACCTCTCTTTCTACCATCTGTCCATCCAGCTACCGTCTGTCTATCCAATATGGATCTACCCATCTGTCCACCCATCCATCCCATCAACCTGTCATCTCCCATCCCACCTATCGCCTCTGCCCATGGAGTTACCTGTCATTGATTCATTAGGGCGTCTCTGGATACATCTCTTCTCTCCCACGTCTCCACAGTGATCTATTTATCCATTGATCTACTTGTCTACCTCTCATGCCTGTCATCTGCCTGTATCATGTGTCACCTGGTATCTATCCATCTATTCTATAATGAGGAGAGGTGTAGACTAATAAGTGGATTAATCCACTTGGATGGACTCACTGGGTGTAGACTAATAAGTGGATTAATCCACTTGGATGGACTCCCTGGGTGGTGACTGCAGCAGGTGGGGTGTGGCTGGAGGAGGGGTCCCTGGGCCGTGCCTTGGGGGTCTCTGTCCTGTCCCTGGTGGGCAGAGCTCTCTCTGCTCCCTGGGGCCCTGTCCTGAGCTGCTCTCCTCCTCCAGGCCCTGCCGCCATCTTGTTCTGCTCCCCTTGGGCCAGAGCCATGGAGTCGGCCACCAGGGACTGAGCCTCTGAAACCCTGAGCCCCACGTCAACTCCTCCTCCTCCTCCCGTCCTGAGGCTCGTCCCTGGATTCTCATTACAGGGAGCTGTAAATAATTCAACATTGGGACTAATCTCGACGTCCAGCATCTTTACAACCAAATTACATTTGGAAGCTATTACCGTGTGCAAGGCCCGCGACTAATGACGGGCCCTGAGCTGCCCGCGAAGCCAACCCAGAGAGAGGGAGTTGGTGACGGTCCCTGACGTCCCTCCGCGGAGCTCATCTGAGTGTGTCACCTCCTCGGAGTTGACAGCCACAAAATGCAGACAGTCCTGCTCCAGGGCTGAGCCACGCGGCTGATTAGAGACCCCTGACTCCTGCCACCAAGCCAGCAGGATGTCAGACCTGTCACTCAGAGTGACAGGCAGCAGTGTATTGAAGAGGTGGAAAGGGGAAGGGGACACTCTCAGGGGACAGAGGGGTCCTCTCAGAGAGGACAGGGACAGCGTGCCCCTCCTGGCCTCCAGTTTTATGGGGGTCCCAGGGAAGTCCCCAGAGAGCCCCGCCCAGGTCCCCTCCTGACTTGGACGGACAGCAGGGTGACCTCCGACCCTCCAGTCCCCACAGCCATGGCCCCTCTGGGTCCCCCTGGCCGCTGCTGCCTGGTGCTCAGTGGAACCTGTTCTTGCAGATTTTAGGGTTGGAGGAAGGATCCTCGTCCCCCTGGGTCCCAGGACCTGGTCTGCATCAGGGTCACAGAAGTCCCCCCTTCAGGGTCCCCTGGCTCCTCTCAGGGACATGCCTTCCCGCCTGCATGTCCCCTGCAGGTCACAGGTGGTGTGTGAGGACGGTGGGGGAGGCTGTGCCCGGAGGCCAGGCAGGGCTGCAGGTCCAGGGCTTCTGGGAAGGAAGCTGTGGGGTCAGCACCGGGGGCCGTTGATAGAACTGTCCCCTGGACCTCATGTGCCACCACCCAGGTCCGCCTGTCTGTCTGCTGTCATTGAGAGAGCAGAGCTTCGCCTGGCTCCTGAGGTCCTCTTGGTCAGTGCCTCCTAACCAGCTGCCCCTGGGCCCAATCATTCCCAACGCGAAAAGAAAAATTAAAGTCCACGGAGCAGAAACTCCATCCAAAGCACCAAGCGCGCTCCGAGGTCTCCAGGGAGGGAGCGGGGCTGGTCCCTTTCTGGGCCACTCGGCTGCATCTTGCGCCCCCGCACAGAGTTCCCCCGGGAATCTGCAGCAGCATGTCAGGGCTCTGGGGAGCCATCAAGGACAAACGATAGACCACCACTCGCGCTGCCAGGTCACAGGGGTTTACCAGGTCACCCCCAGAACACCCCCTTGACCTCCTGTCGGGTCCTGGGCTCCGCTGAGATCCCACGGGGTCCAGCTCAGGGTCCAGCTCCAGAATCCCTTGGCACTACGCACGGGTCACGCTCTGCATTTTCTCTCTCTGGGTTTGTGTCTCCGGTTTTTAATTTTAATTTTTTTTTTACTTGCAAACGTCACCACCTACGTGAGTCACCCCGTCTGAACCCACAGGGGGAGAAAAATCCATTGGTGTTAATGAGGTGACACATTTGTCTCGCTGCCCAGAGAAATGGGCATTGCCTGGCGGAGAGGTGACAGGGACCATAACCCTCTGCCCAGCAAAGTAGTCCCGGCCAGGGACAGGATATAGTCCTGGGGCCAGGGACAGGATATAGTCCTGGGGCCAGGGACAGGATATAGTCCTGGGGCCACGGACAGGATATAGTCCCGGCCAGGGACAGGATATAGTCCCAATGGTAGCGCATCTCCGCCCTCATTTCCTTCCAACTGAGCCCCACATGCCTTGTGCTCACCTCCCATCAATACTCCATTCCAATTATTGATCTATCAATGGATTAATTCACTCACGAGGTCAGAGCGCGCCAGGAACCCATCACTGCCCCCTGCCTCCCCAGGACCAAGCCTTCAACTCAAGACCCTCCGGGGGACACCCTAGATTTAATCATACCAAGTTGATCATTCAGTTTATTATTGATTCTTAGGAGTTATTTATAGTCAGTCCATCAAGGAGCTGGATTCTGGCCCCTTCTCGGTTTTTCTTTCCAGACAGAATCTACATCACGGAGGCTACCCCGGGTGTCTCCCAGGGAGGAGATAAAATGCAAAACACGACGATGCGCACGACTCGATTCTTGCTCGTCCTCTCCGAGCGCCCAAGAAACTCGGCTTCTGCTAACATCTTCAGCATCTGCAGCCGCCACGGTGCCCCACTGATCCTCCCCGAGTCTTGGGAGGCTGAGGCAGGAGGATGGCCAGTCGGAGGCCAGCCTCTGCCACGTTACTGAGCTTTCAAAATAAAAACTTGAAAGTGGGTGATGTGGCTTATTTTATATAAATACATATAAAACCATGGGAGGCAGGAGCACCCACCTTGGTACCCAGATACGGATTTCTGGTCCCCGGGCTGGACGCCAGGGACACGGGTCAGCATCCTGCAGAGAGGACCAACCTGCTGGAGCGAGGCAGCGGGGCAGGGCCCCAGACCATGTGCACGGGCTGCGGTCCCTCATAGAACACGCACGGGGGCCCAGGGTCCAGATCTCAGTACGTCCTTCGGGGCCCAGGGGACACTGTGGCAAGCCGTGACCCACCACCCCTGCAGGCGCTGAGAATTTTGCAGAGAACAATTTGTCCCAGTCACAGCCCCCAGTGAATGTCCTGCTCTGTGCGTGTGTGAGAGAGAAGGGGACGGTCCCACCTGCTTCCAGAGGGACACATCACCCAGGGACGTCACTCCCTCCTGCCCGGATGACCTCAGGTAAGCCCTGCGCCTGATTCTCTCTCTCAAAGGGGGACGGATGCACTCGTCAGGTTTCCGTTACTGTGACAAAGCACTCGAGACGGTCCACCTAGAGAGACGAAAGGTTCCACTTCGGGGCATGATTTTGGAGATTCCAGCTCACGGCTCTGGTGAAGCGTCACCCGGAACCCAGGACCTCCCCCCACCCAGCTCCAGGAGCACCAGCCACTGGGCAGCACGTCCAGTAGCCTCGGGAGAAGGACATGGTGCAAGGGAAATTCTTTGCCTGCAAACTGACCCGGATGGGAGGCAGGTGGCCGCCGAACCTTCTAGTTCTCTCCAGGTGCATTGAACCTTGAGAAGAAAAATTCACCAAAAAAAAGGAGAAAAAAAAAAAAAGAAAGAAAGGTCCAGATGTTATTTTCAGAGACACCGCCGTGGCCATCGGGAGGAAAATAGGGCAGTGGCTATAAATAAACACACCAACAAGTAAAAGGAGAGAAAGGAAAATCCAGTCGGGACGGAACCGCCTCATCTCCCAGCGCCCCGGCTGGGAGACCAGGTTGGGGACTGTCACACCACGGAATTCTTAAAATTTTTCATTTTTATTTTTCCTCCTTTCCCACCTGGAGAAGCGGGCGCTTTGAGAAGGAGATTCTGCAGAGAAACGTGAGAAACTGGTTAATTTGCAAGAAGATGGATGACACCCAGCGCCGCCACCCAGGAGGAGCGCAGAATCCCGGGAGCGGCTCGGGGAGGCTGAGGCAGGAGGATGAGGAGTTCAAAGCCAGCCTCAGCTCAAGCGAGGCCCTGAGCAGCTCAGGGAAACCCTGTCTCTGAATAAAATGCAAAATAGGGCTGGGATAGAGACAGGGTCTCGCTGAGTGGCTCAGGGCCTCACTAAGTTGCTGAGGCTGGCCTCCAACTTGAGATCCTCCTTCCTCAGCCTCCAGGAGCCACAGCGATAACAAGTGGGCACCCTGGTGCCCGGCTGCAGCCACAGGGTCAGGACTGATTTTTCAGAGTCGTCAGGGATCCAAGAGGAAGGGAAGGAGGAAAATTGAGGCATAGATATGCACATATTTTAATTTTATGCACATATCTTAATTTTATGCCATGTTAGGTCAAGATTTTCCTGCTCTCTTCTTTCTTTCCCAGCACGTGGTTGGATAACAAGTCCGACCGGCAGGAATCCCTCGGTAGGGGGAAAACAGAAACCTGTGCTTAGATGACGCGGAGCAGCCTCGGTGGCATCCAACGGTCCTTTGCTATTTCAAGCACCCACTTTCAAGACGAGCCGACACACAGCCACGCCCCTGCATCTGGAGCCCCAGAGGAGCCTGGCACGATGCACGTGCGTCCTTTGTCCCCGCACAAAGGAACAGAATAAAATTGCAGAGCGGATTTAGAAACCGATTCCAAAGGCACCCGTCTCTGTCTTCCCGCCCTCTCGAGAGACTTCAGACACAAACACCATTGTGTGGGCGCCCCGGGGTGGGGGCCTCCCCCGTGCCCAAGCCCGCAAAATGCAAAATGCAAAATGCAAAAAAAAAAAAAAAAAAAACCAATGCACGCACAAACCCCCCAAGAAACCCAAAGGCCCTCCCCAAACCCCGCCCTTTGGGTGGCCTCCCATTGCACGAGTCAAATTCTGCAGAGTTTTTAAGGAAACGCCCAGAAGTGACCTCCTCTGTCTAGCGATGAGGCTGGAGAGGACCTTAGACCCCACGCTTAGACCCCAGTGGGTTTTGAGGGAAGAAAGGAGGGGGCGGATCGTAAATCACTGACCCTCCCGGTCCATTCACAGTAGCCAAGCAGTGGACCCAACCCAGTTGCCCTTCTACAGAGGAGTAGATAGGGAAACTGGGGTCGTGGAATATTACTCAGCCACGAAGAGGAATGAAATCATGGCATTCGCCAATAAATGCCTGGAACTGGAGATTATCATGCAAAGTGAAGTAAGCCAGTCCCCCCCCAAGCCAAAAAAAAATAAAAATAATTAAAAAATAATAAAAATAAATATCTGGGACTTCTGGGGGACTGCCCACCCACCCTGAAGCTTCATGATCTGTCCCCTCTGGACACTTTTCCTTAATGATCATAGGTTCTACTGCTGAATGCCCGAATTTAACCATGGCACCCTATATTCATGCATCCAGTATGACCGGGTACCCCTAAATTTGCACGATTAAAATCAATTAAAACTTTAGCCACTTTTGGTGGTAAAAAAACCCCAAAAAAAACCCAAACCATGCATTATTTATATTTGCTGTGATTAAATAGAATTTTATTTTCAGATTTTAAGAGAAGTTAACTGAAAACAGTTTTGTGAACCCCTCAAAGTCTGGGGCGCCCCTCAGAAGGCCCCTACAGACCAGGGTGCCATCTTGGTGACATTCCCCGCCCCTCCACCAGGGGGCGCCGGGCAGCATCACCCTCAGGTAGGGGGATTGACCTCCTGGTCCAGGATCCCTGGGGTGCAAATAGGGTGGGTGGCCATCTGCTGGTTAGATGGGGCCTCCCAATGGAGGTCTGGGGTCCTGGGGGGGGGTCTGCCATTTCCCTGAGGGTCTGCGGTGCAGCTCGGGGCTGGGTGGAGTCTGGGGTCCCTGGGGTCCGGGTGGGGATTTGGGGTGCACGTGGGAGTCAGGATGGGGATCTGAGGTCCAGGGTCTCTGGGGGGCTGGACGGTCTGCTCTTGCAGAAGGGGGAGGGGAGGGATGGGGGGCTGAGGTCTCGGGGTCCGGGTGAGGAATCTGCAGCTGGAGGTCGGGATGGGGGTCTGGGGTCCCGGGGTGTGGGTGGGGTCTGGGGTGGGGGTGCAGGGTGGGGGTCTGGGGTCCAGGTAGAGGAAGTCGGATGGGGGTCTGGGGTCCCGGGGGTCTAGGGGGTGGGGTGGAGGTCTGGGGTCCCAGGGTTCCCGGTGGGTGGGGGGTCTGGGGTCCTGGGTGGAGGTCTGGGGACCCTGGAGGGGTTCTGGTTGGGGTCTGGGGTCCTGGGGTCCGGGTGGGGTCTAGGGGTGGGGTGAGGTCTGGGGTCCCTGGAGGGGTTCTGGTTGGGGTCTGGGGTCCCAGGGTCCGGGTTGGGTCTGGGGTCCCGGGGTGGAGGTCTGGGGACCCTGGAGGGGTTCTGGTTGGGGTCTGGGGTCCCGGGGGTCCCGGGGTCGGGTGGGTCTGCGGCCGGGGCGGGGCGGCAGCGCTCCGGGTCCGGCGCGCGGAGGGCGGGCGGGCGGCGCGGGGCGTTTCCGCGTCCCGCTGGGCGACGCCGTGTCCCGGGCGGGCGGAGGGCGGCGCGGAGCGGTGGCGCGGCCGGGCGGCCATGTCGCCTTTGTCTGCGGCGCGGGCGGCCCTGCGGGTGTACGCGGCGGGGGCCGCGGTGCTGGTGGCGCAGCTGCTGCGCCGCTGCCTCGGGGGCTTCGCGGAGCCAGGTCAGCGGGGCGCGGGGGCGGGGGTGACCTTGGGGTCCGCGGCGCGCGCTCGGGGGCGGCGGGTCGGGGCCGCGCAGCGGCGCCCCCCGCGCGCTCCTGCTCCGGGCGGCCGCGCGCTCGCGGTGTCCCCTGCGGGGGGCCGGGCGGGGGTCGTCCGAGGGGCCCACGTTCCCCGCGGCCGTGGCCCAGCCCCCGGGGCCCGTGTGCGCCCGACCTCGGGCGGCTCTGGTTGGCGCTCGGCGCCGGGGGTCTGCTGGAGGCCGCGCGCCCCCTGCGTCCCGGGAGGGGAGGGCAGGAGCAGGGGGCGCCCCGAGCCCTCGGTCCCCCCGGGGAGGGGACCCGGGCCTTCCGGGAGGCGGAGCCGGCGGCGCAGCGGGCCGCGGGGAGGCTGCGGGGGGCGGCGCTTCCGCCGGCGCAACTTTGTTCCCGGGGCCTCCGGGGAGCGCCCGGGGGACGCGCAGCCTCCGCGCCTCCGCCTGCGAGGCCCGGGGGAGGCCGCGGGGTGTGTGCGCGCGCACCGGGCCTTGGCACGGCTCGGCGTGCGTGGGGGTCTGAGCCAGCGCCGGCGTCTTTGTAGGGACGGAGTCCCGGGGCGTGACAGGCCTGTGACAGGCCACCGAGATGCGGTGCCCCAGAGGACAGCTTCACTCTTAAAGCAAAATCACTCCCCGGCCTCAGGGCGCGAGCCTGCACCCTGGCGTCCCGCGGGCGGGTCCAGGTCTGCCTCCCCCCTTGGCCAACTGCGCTGGGCGCCCCTGCTACCCACACGGGGGCGGGCCGGGCTGGTGGCAGGCGCGTGTGGTTACGGAATGACTCGATTTCCCGAGTTGACACAGCCCCAGGGCCGCGCTCGGAAAGGCACAGCCACGTGGGGCGCTCGGCCAGGCAACCCGGGGAAGGGTCCATTTGAATATCGCCTGGGGTCACCTTTCTGCTTGCTGATAAAGTGACTTTCAGTGTTTTTTTGAGCCATTTGGGAGTGACTGGAGAGGGTGGTGCAAGGAACTGGCCCTGGGAGGGAGCTGCGAGGCCAGGTTCCCTTTGCCAGGGGCAGTCCCTGGCGAGGCCCAGGTGCAGCCTGCCCGCCGGTGCTCGTCCGTGCAAGTTTTGCTTTGCGACAGCCGCGTCACCTGCGCGGGAATGCGCTCAGCGGAGCCGCAGCCTTGGACACAGAACTGGATTTCAGCTCAGTTGAGCTCAGCGAGGCTGCTGCCTGCCCGACACGGCCTCGGGGGACTTGGGCAGCTGCCATTTGGGCCACTGTGGGTCCCACCTGTGGATTAAAAAAAAAAAAGTCGTTAAAAAAAAGCTCTCGGTGGACAGGAACCGGTGCCAATGGCCCTGGGACCTGGGAGGAAGGTCCCTTCACGTGCACCTTGATGGACAGTTTTTGCATTCTCCAAGTGTCGTCCTTCCCCTCCGGTCGCCTGGGCCATTATTGGAGCTGGCAGTGCAGGCCGGGCCTTGCCCTCTCTGCCTGAGGTCTCCATGTTCTGTCCCCGCTCAAAAATGTCACTTTGTTTCATTTTGTGCCGTGGATCCAGCTTCTGATTCGTTCTGAACGTGCAAAGCTTGACCTTTACCCTGAGCTTTGCAGGAGGATTGCAAACAAGCCGGGCTCTCAGAGTCTTTTTTTTTTTTTTAATAAAGGGGCTGGATCCAGCTTGGGTTGTGCCCCTCGGTGTGGCTGGAGGGCACAGCGACCTGAGGGCGGGAAAGTCCACCCTGGAGTCTGACTGCAAGCCCGGCTCCACTGCCTTGTGCAAAAACAGACTAATTGCCAAGGAATGGCGTTCCTGAGCTGGGAGGGGTTGGCGGGGCAAGCTAGGGTCTGTCCCCCACCTCCCGGAGGCCACATTGAAATGGCCCACACTCTAAGGAAGGCCTGGCCTGTCAATCACTTCGTAAGAGGAGGTGAATGATTGCATTTCCCGTAGCTCAAAGTGCATCCGGGGTGCAGAGGTGTGGGGTGCAGGCCTGTCAATCACCGAACGTGACCCTGAGGGAAACAAAGTTCACACCCCGTATGCCAACGGCGTTTAATAAAGAGCCCGAAAAGCGGGGCTTTGTGAAAAATGCCGACCTTTTGTATAAGGTAAATATTTCCAAACGTGGGAGAAAAGGACCCATTTTTTATGTTGCAGATGAGCAACTTTTAATGCTCATTTTTTTCTGTACTGCTTTTATTTCTATATATATATATTTTTTTTTGGCAGTACTGGGCCGGAACCCAGGGCCTCAGGTTTGCAAAGCGACCCAGGGAGCGACCCCTGCAGACGAGTATTTTATTTTTCATGCACAGACAAAAAAAAATTATAAATATTTGCAGGATATAATGCTTATTAGTTTGAATTTTTGGTGCTGGGGTTTGACCTCAGGGCCACATCCCCAGACCTTTTTATTTTATTTTATTTTATTTAGAGACAGAGTCTTGCTAAGTTGCTTAGGGCCTTGCTAAGTGGCTGAGGCTGGCCTCCAACTTGCCGTCCTCCTGCCCCAGCCTCCCGAGCCCCTGTGTCTTTCCCCTCCCTCCTTCTCTCCCTCCCTTTCTTCCTTTCCCACGTGATGGACAGCAGACCTTCCAGGGATATCTTTTTATACCCCTCCCTTTTTTGCCTGTAGGCAGTATTTATTGGTGCAGTTTCTTGACTTGGTTTTCAAGGTCACGGCGTCGCCAAGGAAATACTAGGGCTTTGCTTGGGTCTGGGGGACAGTATGTGGACAATGCAGCCCCTTGGCTCACACATGAGGAATCAGAAAAGGCAAGACCAGGGACCCTGAGACCAGCCTGGGAGCGCCTGGAGCCAACTGTACCTGCAGCTGGGAGCCCGCTCCACCCAGCTGCAGGGAAGGGGCTGCCGGGTCCCTGTGGCTGCAGGTTCTGGGGAACTGACAGGCGGCACCTGCAGGCGGGGTCCTTGGAAGCTGGGTCAAGGACAAGGGCGTGCTTCAGGCCCAGGGCCTGGGCCAGGTCCTATCTGTAACTGTGACACTTGCTGATGAGACATTCTCCAGCTCGCCTGTCAATCAAACAGGAGCAATAATGAGGGTAATGACCACAGTCCAATCCCACGCTGCCCAGCAGGCCTCAGGACCCTGTTCAGAATAATCATCATCACCCTGAAAATGACGGTATATAAGCCGGGCGCGGTGGCACACGCCTATCATCCTAGCAGCAGCGGAGGCTGAGGCAGGAGGATCATGAGTTCAAAGCCAGCCTCTGCCAAAGGGAGGCCAAAGCAGCTCAGGGAGACCCTGTCTCTCAATAAAATGCCAAATAGGGCTGGGGACGGGGCTCAGGGGTCGAGGGCCCCCGAGTTCAATCCCCAATACCCCCAAAACAAACAGAGAAACTCAAAATGACTATAAAATACTCCTCTAGGTACCAGGGCCTCTTTTGAACAAAAAAATAGTAAAAATAGCAGTAAAAATTAATAATAATGACAATAAACTTTCTGAGGATCTCTTTCAGCCTAATAATAATAACAAAATGTAGGAAACTTTCCTCCAAGTTCAGGACTTAAATAAGAGCAGTCACAACAATAAAAGTAAGAATGATCGAATGCAAAAACTTCCGTCCGGGTACCAGGCCTTCTTATTTCCAAATAATAACAAAAATAATAAATGATTTTTTTGGGGGGGGGTATCAGGGATGGAACCCAAGGGTGCTTCACCCCAGAACCCCGTCCCCAGCCCTTTTTATATTTTATTTAGAGACAGGGGTCTCCCCCCCAGTTGCTTCACGCCTTGCGAAGTTGCGGAGGCTGGCCTCCGACGTGCGATCCTCCGGGCCTTGGCCTCCGGAGACACTCGGATGCTTCGGCAATAAATAAATAAATCATAACAAATAATAAAGTCGATCACCAATATCGAATATGAAGAAAATGTCCTTCATGTTCTGCCCCCAGACCCAGGACGAGCCCTCCACGGACTCCCTCTGCAGAGACCTTGTTTGCACCTGAGGTCCGAGGCCCGGCTCCCTGGGTGGACCTGGTCTTGGGTTGGAGGTGGGCCCCCTGTGGCCTGCCCCGGGCCGTGGGGGACATTTCCTGGCTTGCGTCCTGGGTTCCGCGGTCCGCTTGGTGGTTTTGGCTTCAGTTCAGCGCTGACAGCTTGCGAGTGTCCCCAGCCCGTGTGTCTCTCTCTTTTAACTTATTTTTTTAATTTATTTTTAAACCGGGATTGAGCCCAGGGCCACTTAACCACGGAGCCAGCTGCGTCCCCAGCCGTTTGCATATTTATCATTTAGAGACGGTGGCGGCGGCGGCGTTGCTAAGTGGCTCCCAGCCTCGCTTTGGCTGAGGCCGGCTTGGAACTCGCCATCCTCCTGCCTGGGCCTCCTAGGGGTCCCCAGTCTCTCTTAAGAAAACCGAGCTGTGTTGGAGGTCCTTGCGCACAGAGGGGACCCTGGGTGACGGCTCCAAGGACCTGGGGATGTGGCTGTCTTGTGGATCATCCCATCTTCTGCTCCAAGAGCTCCTAGGTGTGCATGGGTGTCCCCAAGCACAGATGCACTTAGGCTGCTCCTGAGCCTGCGACGTTCACCGAGGGCCTCCAGTTCGTTTGGAAGCATGAAAAGTTGGGGTCCAACGCTTCTTGGCCAAACCCAGGACCCTGGTAGCCAAAGCCACATCCCGGTTTCCGCTTCTGGGCTTCCCAGCACTGACCTCTGTTGACCTTGGGGGCCGGTTGCTGCTCCCCGCGGGCCCTGAAGGGTGTGGGTCTCCACAGCGTCGTGCGCAAAGAACTCCCTCCTCATGGTGCAACCTCTGGGTCTTTGTCCCAAGGCTTTGGACAGGGACCTGGAGCCATGTGGGCTGCAGGGGAGACTGCAGTGACCCGAGCAGCGCCCCCTAGTGTCGGGCTCCCAGCTCTGCAAGAGAGCGAGGCGCGCGCATGCGCGGTGCCTTTGATGGACGGCTGTGCTGCTCCGCGCATGCCCACTGGGCCCTGCCCTGCGCCTGGCTGTGTCCCGGGGGCGCGGGGCCGTGGCGCGCGTCTCTTCTGACGCTGTGTTTGTCTTGATGCTTATTTAGCAGGTGCCCGCGCCTGAGCGGTCGCCCGGGCCGGCCGTGCCCACGACGACAACGCCATGGAGAGCAAGGCGGGGGACCCGTCGCAGGCCGACCTGAAGCTGGTGGCGCACCCCCGCGCCAAGAGCAAGGTGTGGAAGTATTTCGGCTTCGACACCAACGCCGAGGGGTGCATCCTGCAGTGGAAGAAGATCTACTGCCGCATCTGCATGTCGCAGATCGCCTACTCGGGCAACACGTCCAACCTCTCCTACCACCTGGAGAAGAACCACCCCGAGGAGTTCTGCGAGTTCATCAAGAGCAACACGGAGCAGATGCGCGAGGCCTTCGCCACCGCCTTCTCCAAGCTCAAGCCCGACGCCGCCTCCTCCTCCTCCTCCTCCGCGGCCTCGTCCTCGTCCCCCTCGACGACGTCGCAGCCCCCGCCCCCGCCCCCGCCGTCGGCGTCGTCGCAGCTGCCAGGGGCGCAGGACGCGCTGGCCGGGAAGCCGGGGCTGGAGGGCCGCCGGCAGCAGGAGCTGACGGGCGCGGTGCTGGCGCTGCTGTGCGAGGGGCTCTTCCCCGCGTCCACCGTGGACGAGCCCGCGTTCCGCGCGCTGCTGCGGGCGGCCGAGCCCCGCTACGAGCTGCCCAGCGCCCGCTTCTTCGGCAGCCGGGCGCTGCCCGCGCGCTACGGGGCGGTGCGCGAGGCCGTGCGCAAGGAGCTGGCGGAGGCCGCGTGGTGCGGCGTGTCCACCGAGCTGTGGCGCAGCGACAACCAGAACCGCGCCTACGTGACGCTGGCCGCGCACTTCCTGGGGCTGGCGTCGCCCAACTGCCTGTCGGTGGCCTCGCGGTGCCTGAAGACCTTCGAGGTGCCCGAGGAGAACGCGGCCGAGACCATCACGCGCGTCCTCTACGAGACCTTCATCGAGTGGGGCGTCAGCGCCAAGGTCTCCGGCGCCACCACCGACGGCGGCAAGGACGTGGCGCAGGCCTGCTCGCTGCTGGACATCCCCGTGCACATGCCGTGCCTGGGCCGCGCCTTCGACGCCGCCATCCAGCAGGCCTTCCGGCTGCCCAAGCTGGCCGCGCTGCTGGCGCGCTGTCGCCGCCTGGTGGCCTACTTCCAGCAGTCGTCGGTGGCCAGGTACATGCTGGCCGAGAAGCAGAGGCTGCAGGGCGCCGCGCGCTGCATGCTGGTCAGCAACCGGGTGGCCGGCTGGGGCAGCACGCTGGCCATGCTGCAGCGGCTGCGGGAGCAGCAGTTCGCCATCGCGGGCGTCCTGGTGGAGGACAGCAACAACCACCACCTGATGCTCGAGGCGGCCGAGTGGGCCACCATCGACGGCCTCGTGGAGCTGCTGCAGCCCTTCAAGCAGGTGGCCGAGGTGCTGGCCGCGGCGCGCCACCCGACCATCAGCATGGTCAAGCCGCTGCTGCACATGCTGCTCAACACGACGCTGCACGCCAAGGACGGCGACCCCAAGGACCTGAGCATGGCCAAGGAGGTGATGGCCAAGGAGCTGACCCGCACCTACCAGGAGGCGCCCGAGACGGACCTGTTCCTCAACGTGGCCACCTTCCTGGACCCGCGCTACAAGAGGCTGCCCTTCCTGTCGGCCTTCGAGAGGCAGCAGGTGGAGAACCGGGTGGTGGAGGAGGCCAAGAGCCTCCTGGACAGGGCCAAGGACGGCGGCTGCCCGGCGCCCCCGCCGCCGCTGCCCGCCGAGGACAAGCCGTCCACGGGGTCCGAGGAGCCCCCGGCCAAGCGTCCGGCCAGCGCCATCCACAGCCTGCTGGCCGAGATCTTCTGCCCGGCGGCCGGCGCCGAGGACCAGGAGGAGGTGACCGCGCAGCTGCTGGAGGAGCTGAGCAACTTCAAGTCGCAGAAGGTCCTGGGCCTCCACGAGGACCCGCTCAAGTGGTGGTCAGACCGCCTGGCGCTCTTCCCCGTGCTGCCCCAGGTCCTGCAGAAGTACTGGTGCGTGGCCGCCACGCGCGTCCCCCCCGAGCGCCTCTTCGGCTCCGCCGCCAACGTGGTCAGCGCCAAGCGCAACCGCCTGGCCCCCGCGCACGTGGACCAGCAGGTGTTCCTCTACGAGAACGGACGGGCCGCCGCGGCCTCCGTGGAGGCCGAGCCCGAGGACGAGGACGAGGGCGAGTGGGGGCTCGACCAGGAGCAGCTGTTCCCGCTCGGGGACCCAGCCAGCGGCGGCTTCTTCGGGCTCAGGGACGGGGGCTTCCTCTAGGGGACGCGTTGGTGGACTGTCAAGAGCGGAGAAGGAAGGACGCACACAGCTTCCTCAAAAGCCTGGCAATGGCTGATGCTTGATTTACCCCCAAGAACTGGACACCGGTGGCCAGGGCCTATCATCCCAGCAGCTTGGGAGGCTGAGGCAGGAGGATCGCCAGTAGGAGGCCAGTCCTCTGCAACCAGCGAGGCTCTCGGCAACTTAGCAAAACCTGTTTCTAAAACGGAAATATAAAAAGGGCTGGGGACGTGGCTCAGCGGTTCAGTGCCCCCTTGACCCCGTGCCCCATCCCCAGCCCTATTTGGCATTTTATTTAGGGACAGGGTCCCCCTGAGCGGCTCAGGGCCTCCCTTTGGTTGAGGCCAGCTTTGAACTCGAGATCCTCCTGCCTCAGCCTCCGGGGGCTGCTGGGATGATAAGCGTTCCCGCTTTTGAAGCCACTTCCAAGCCGGGGAGTTCATGCATCTCGCGGTTCTGGGTTTTATTTGTGATGCATGAGCGGAGGCGAGCTGTTTTTAGGTTTTGGGGGGGCAGTAAAAGACCCCTATTTGTTTTTTTTCTTTTTCTGCTTTTGTTTAAACCTGCTTGAGGCCGGCTTCCCGGCATGGAGGCGGGAAGTTGAGGTTCTTTTAAAAAAAACTCAAGCTCATGGGGGAGATTTAATTTGCAAAAAAAAAAAAAAATTAAAAATAAAACTTAATATATATATTTATTTTTTTTTTCGGAAGGAATTGGCTTACGGGAAGGGTCCCCCGGCGGCGCCCAGCTCCTTGTGCAAGTTGGGAGCACCCAGGGTGCCGGGCTGGGCGGGGCCGGGTTAGGGACAGGCTCAGGTGGACAGCGGGGGGCACTTTATGTATCTCGCGACAATGTCGGGATTTTGCGCTTCTTGCCGGTTTCTCCTTGCCTTGCTGGAAGCTCCGACCTTGGATTCTGCTCAATAAACCAGAGACGCAAAGCCGCCGCTGCTCCTGGGCTTGTCTGCTGCGCGTGCGTGCGTCCGTCCGTCCCGGGGACCCTCGGGTCTGCCCACAGGCTGGCCTCGGGGTCGCTGGCCTTAAAGGACACCTGAACTGGCCACTCACAGCTCAGGTCTCGCCTCGGGTCTTGCAGCTTCGAGTTCAGATGGGGTTTTTTTTTTTTTTGCGTTTTTCTTTTCTCTTTCTCTCTTTGGCGCCAGATACCCAAGGGACCCCGGTGGGTGCAGTCGCCCAAGGAGGCCCCAAACAGGGGGACCTCATGTGGGCACCAGTCACTTGTTGATGCCCGGAGATTTACTTAGGAAATCTGGACGTGGTGGATCCACGCCTATAATCCCAGCAGCTTGGGAGGCTGAGGCAGGAGGATCGCCAGTTGGAGGCCAGCCTCTGCACAAGCAAGACTCTAGGCAGCTTAGCAACAACTGTTTCTAAAACTGAGATATAAAAAGGGCTGGGGACGTCGTGGCTCGGTGGTTAAATGTCCCTGGGTCCAATCCCTGGTGCCAAAAAAAACCCCAGGTGACTGTAGGTAGAGGCTTGGGGACACAGGTTGGGGGGACTCAAGGCTGCACCAGGGATCCAGAGGAAGCTCTTCCCCCTTCCTTTCCCCCTGTTAGTTCTTCTATTTTGCACCAAATCGATCCGGCCCCGACGGGACTGTGACAGGAGACTCTTAGGGAGCCCTGCAGCTCTCAAAAAAAAAAAAAAAAAAAAAAAAAGTCATTTAAGTTTTTTTTTTTTTTTCTAGCATTTTTCTGGGTAGTTCTCAGTTGTCACTTGCAAATTCCGACCTGCCCTGTGCCCTGCCAAGGGACGCGGGAAAAAAAAATAAAATAAAACCAACCACACATCAAGCAACCGGAAGCAGCCAGTAGCTGGCAAAGGCATGTGGTGGTGCGGGCCTCCGGGACCTCAGACTCTTCTTTCTCCTGCACATGCGCAGAGCCCGCCGTGGGCAGCTGCAAGACCCACAGCTCCTGCCGGCGGAGCGGAGCGTCCAGGGGCCTCAGGGGGCTTTTGAGCGAGGCTGGTGGGGGTCAGGAGGCCTGCTGGGGGTCAGCGGCTGGACTCTGGCTGCAGAGGTCAGAGAACTCTGCAAACCCTGCGCCTGGGCCTGCGCCCCCCTCCTGCTTTCTTTGTGTCTCAGAAGCAGCTGCTTAAAGGACCTGTCCCCAGGGACTTTGTGCATGGACACAGGACACAGGACGGACGTCTGGGCTGTGCATTCCCTGCGGGTTCCTGCCCTGAGATGTTGCTATTGGGATTTTTCTTTCTTTCTTTCTTTTGATGGAAATGTGGCAAACCGTTCACAGGGGTCTCTGAGGGTCCCTCAGGCCTGGGTTGCGTGTCCAGCGCTGAGGTCAGCAGATACACCGAGGAATCCAACAGATACAGAGCCACCAACGGCGACCCTTATTATTATTATTATTATTATTATTATTATTATTATTATTTATTTCGAAAAATGGGGTTTCCAAGTTGCAGAGGCTGGCCTCCAACTTGCCGTCCTCCTGCCTCAGCCTCCAGACCCCTGGGATGACACAGAAGGCCGGCTGCACACCGTGTCCCCCGTCGGTGTTTTCCTTGCACACCCCGGGGACTGTTTGTTCCTTTTCTGCTCCTTTGCACGCGGGGAGGTGGATACAGAGACCTCTTTTCCCACACAAGGAGGGAGGCGGGAGGGCAGCAGGTGGGCGGAGCCCTCGGTGCCCGGAATTCGCCCAGGTCGAGGCTGGCCTCCAGGAAGGCATGAGGTCAGCCCCCCACCTGAGCCACTGGCCCCAGGGGCGTGACCTCAGCGGGTTCTAAACTTCGCAGGGGACGTGCCCGGGCTTCCCCGCCAGCTGAGGGGGGCCGTGGGTGCGTGTCTTGTCTGTCCAGTTGCACGGTTGCCTCCAGCGCCAATGTAGCCCTGGGGGTCATTTTGCACACGGTCCTGGGGACGGGGGGGCGGGCTGGCGGGCAGAGGCTGCAGACTGAAGTCCCCGGACTCCAGCTGCACGTTGGGCTGGGGGAGGTGGCCAGGGCTGGCCCCTCTGATCTCCCTGGACAGGAGCCGACATCTGGGAGATGTCGGGATTAAGCCAAGATTAAAGGCGGGGAAAGGCGCCTGAGGCTTTAGCCCCGGGGGACAATGTGACGGAATCTGCCAGGAGGCCCGGGGAGGGACCGGGGAGGGTGCCGCTGCCCAGTGGCTCTCCAGGCCTGGCGCGTCCTGCTTAGGGACCTGCGAGTCCCCGCGCCCCGTGTCCGGCTTTGACCTGTGCGCCCCTCCCCCATCCCATCCCCCGGTTCCCATCAGGGAGGTCTGAGCTGCCCCCGGGGGGGGGGGGACACTGCGGGTGCAGGGAGTGTCACTGGGGTCACACACGGTGGACCCCCGCCCGGGCGCACGCGGGGGGAATACAGTCGGCGCTCTGCGGTGCACGTTCTGCACTCGCGGATGCGCTCATTCGCCGGCCACAAGCAGCAAAAGGAGAGTCACCCCCCCCCGCCCCTCCGCGCGAGACCCGGGGTCCTCGTCCCCGAAGCAGCGTCCCAGGTCCCCTGGGCAAGAAGAGCGCCGTGACGTCAATCCTGCTGCATATTACGTCATGTTACGTCATGCGCACATTTGCCAAACCTGCCCCCGATGCGGATGGCACCCCAGACGCCACCCCGTGATCGCACTGAGGGTCTCCCATGACCCACTTCACCCCATGGTAGAGATTCTCCTATGCAAATGTCGCGCCTTGGTATCGACGACAATGACTCCCTGTGACATATCGTCTGCCCAAAGGGCACCTTTCTATAAACCGTGTTAAATACGACACGGTGACCCGCCATATGCCAATGCTGCACCTTCATACTGACTCTGTGGACGGTCACATCGTGACTGTATGCAGATGGTGCATCTTTATGGTGAGGGCTCGCCGGCGCCCGAGTCCCACCCTGCTCTGACCCCGTTTCGTGGCGTCGTCGACTGATTGGGTGAGGCCCACCCAACTCCCAGAGGGCCAGCCGATTTCCTCCGAGGACCGGCATGCTCAGGACGGGGACAAAGTGGGGACCCGTGGCTTCCCCGTGGATCCCGGTCCTGGGGGGTGGGCGGCTGGGTGCTCCGGGGCGTGGACAATGAAGGGTTGTGGCTGCCCACGGTGGGGTTTCCGAGTGTCACCGCGGCAGCTGGAGGGGTGTGGATGTCACCAAGCAGGTGTTTTTCAAAACCAAGAGCCATGACGTGTGCGTGTCTGGAGGACCCCCTGAAGCCACTGGAGTCACATAACCAGAGCCTCCACCCCAGACTCTGGAGTCCGAGCACTGTGCCTCCCCCGGAGGCCACGACCAGCCTCCTATGCCCTCGTCTTTTGGCCACCGTGGGTGACCCTCTCTGAACCCCCTCGTCTTCCGGGGACATTTTTGGTGACAATTTCCATTGAGAGACAGGCTCTGGCCAAGTTGCTCGGAGCCTCGACGAGTGGCTGAGGCTGGCCTCCACCTTGCCATCCTCCAGCCTCAGCCTCCCCAGCACCTGGATGACAGGCGGGCGCTACCCTCCCGGCTTGGACGCTGCTTTTTAAATCTCATTTTTTTTTTCTGCTTCCTCCTCAGTTTTCTGCCGGCAGCCGGACCGCGTGGCCATCGTGACGGGAGGCACAGATGGCATCGGTTACGCCACCGCCAAGTACCTGGCCAGGCTGGGCATGCACGTCATCATAGGTGATCCTTTATGACCGCTTCTCTTGTCCCCGGGGAGGGGACTCCGGTTTTCCCTTGTAGGTGGCCATTTCCAGGTGGACCTAACGGTCAGGCAGAGCCAACCCTGGGAAGTGGACATTCAGGGACGTGGGGATGTACATTCTGCTTCAGGGTCTCGCCGAGTTGCCTGCAGCCTCGCTCGGTTACTGAGGCTGGCCTCCAACTTGCCATCTTCCTGCCTCAGCCTCCCAAGCTGCTGGGATGAGTGGTGTGCACCCGCCTAACTTTTTTTTTTTTCTTTTTAACGTCTGCCATCTCGTTACTGTGACACAGTCTCGGGACATCCCGCCCGTTGGCTTTCCGTACTTCGCTTATTTCGCTTAGCGGAAGGCCCTCCGGATCCTCCCGTGCTGCTGAGATATGACGGAGCAGCGTCCCTTTGCATGGCTGTATAGTATTCCACCCACAAACCACTTCTGCCTTTCAGGCACCGAGGTCACTGGCTTCTGCACCTTGCTGAAATGCATATGGCGGAGCCCATGTCCCTCCCGCACGCTGATCCGTTTGGGTTGGATGCCCCGTGAGGAGATGGGTAGCTCCCATGGTCCACCTACCCTAAATGTGTCGAGGAAGCTCCCGAAGCAGCAGACACATCCTGCGCAGTCAAAGGACCTGGGATCCCGTGGCCGGGGCTCCCGCGTCTCGGTGGTGACGGAGATGGAGCCGTGAGCAAACATCCGAGGCCCGCAGCTTAGAGAGAGGAAAGGTTCGGGTCAGCTCCTGGAGGCCGAGGTTTCCCTTCAGACGATTCTGGCTGGTGTCCAGGGCCACCTTGCCCCTTTGAAGGCCCCCAAGAGGTTTTGGTCACCTGTCCCTCAAAGCTCCCCCGTCAGCTCCGACTCGTTTCTCACCTCGTATCGTCCCAGGGACTCTGGAGGCTGAGGCAGGAGGATGGCAAGTTGGAGGCCATGTCACTCACGGTTTGCATGTTTTTTAAATTTTTTTCTTTCCTTTTCCCTTGTAGCTGGGAACAATGACGCCAAAGCCCAAGAAGTCATCCGCGAGATCAGAGAAGAGACGCTGAACAGCAAAGGTCAGGCTCTCTCGCTTCCTTCCGCCTTATTGTGAATCAGAGAGAACATTCAGCCTTTGGTTTTTTTTTTTTTGGGGGGGGGGATTGGCTTATGTCACCGAGCATGAGAGTGTCCAGCTCCTTCCGTTTACCTACAAACGCCATCACTTCATTCCTCTTCACGGCTGAGTAATATTCCACTTACTATACGTACCACAGTTTCTTTATCCACTTTTGTGTTGAAGGGCTCCGGGGTTGGGGCCATAGCTTAGCTACTGTGAATCGAGCTGCTGCGAACACGGATGTGTGTGGCCATGTCCCTGGACGGTGCCCATTTTAAGTCCTCATGGTATAACCTGAGGAGTGCGAGAACTTGGTCAAATGGTGGTGGACAGCGTTCTGGGTGGACGTGTGTGCAAGCCGTTGCACAAGCCGAGTCCTCGATCTTGAGGACTGGCGCTTCCGCGGCCCCCTCTGTGAGGTGGCCGGCCACTGGCCAGGGCCCTGAATGACCCTCACCAGCCAGCGTCTCGGTGAGTCCCTGGGAGGTCCCTCGAGCACCTCCCGTCCACAGTGGGTCGCACCATCCTTGTTGAGACGCTGGACGGGGGTTGGGGGACGCTGCGGTCATTTCTCAGGTTTGCTCTGAGTGAAAGGAGCCGGCCCTGGGCTCCCCGTAAGCTGGACGTGGGTCAAGGGTGGGAACGGTATTACAGAGTCTCTTTACGGGCTGCAGAAATGGGGTTTTTGAGGATCCGTTTGATGATTTTCTCGTTGGCCTCGAGGGGCTGGGAGGGGGCCCCTGTGGGTTCCGGGGGCTTAGAGGAGGGTTCGCTGGTGGACCTTGGGGGGACTCCCAGGCAGGACGGCTCTGGGAACACGGTGAAGACATGCTGTCTGTCACCGCAGGCAGGAAGGGTCTTGCTGTGCACTGTTGATAGAGCTCTAGTGTCCACCTGCTGCCCGCCTCCGGCAGTGACTGCATGCAGTTAGCGTCCACCTATCAGAGAGAGGACACTCAGCCTTTGGTTTCTGGGGGGACCGGGTTATTTCCGTGAGCAGGATATTCCCCAGGTCCACCCATTTACCTGCAAATGCCACCATTGCATTCTTCTTCATGACTAAGTAATATTCCATCGTGTATGTGCGGGATTCCAGTGCCTTCTTCTTCCTCCCCGACTTCCTGTCCACAAGGGAATGATCTCCTGCACCCCATCCTCCCCACCGCAATGATCCTCAAGAGCCATGGCTCCGAGGAACTTTGAAATCTCCAAAACCGAGAGCTGCCTTCAACCCTTTCTCTTTTGTTCGTCAATCACCCGAGGTCGGGGTTCCGCTAGTGGAAAGTGGACGGGCGCACGTCGCGTTGGCACGTCACCAGGTGGTTTCATCAGTGACCTGGAGAGGCTTTAAGATTGCACACAGGGAGGCGCTCTCCAGTCTGTTAGAAGGAGACCTCGGAGACCTTATCGAGGTACAAGGTGGCACGTGGCCAAGGGGACTTGCTTCCGTCAGCCTTTTGATCACGGGGACCAAAAGACCCAGCAAGAAGAATGAAGAGGAAGAAAAGTCTGTTCTGGTCACAGCTTTAGAAAGGTCTCAGTCCATAAATGGCCGACTCCATGGCTCTGGCCCGAGGGGAGCAGAACAAGATGGCGGCAGGGCCTGGAGGAGGAGAGCAGCTCAGGACAGGGCACCAGGGAGCAGAGAGAGCTCTGCTCACCAGGGACAGGACAGAGACCCCCAAGGCACAGCCCAGGGACCCCCTCCTCCAGCCACACCCCACCTGCTGCAGCCACCACCCAGTGAGTCCATCCAAGTGGATTCATCCACTATTAGTCTACACCTCTCCTAACCCAATCATTTCACAAGATGGCGGCAGGGCCTGGAGGAGGAGAGCAGCTCAGGGCAGGGCACCAGGGAGCAGAGAGAGCTCTGCCCACCAGGGACAGGACAGAGACCCCAAAGGCCCAGCCCAGAAACCCCCTCCTCCAGCCACACCCCACCTGCTGCAGTCACCACCCAGGGAGTCCATCCAAGTGGATTAATCCACTATTAGGTTGCACCAGGGAGCAGAGAGAGCTCTGCTCACCAGGGACAGGACAGAGACCCCCAAGGCACAGCTCAGGGACCCCCTCCTCCAGCCACACCCCACCTGCCTACAGTTATCAATTAATCCATTTAAGTGGATTAATCCACTTATTAAGCTACAGCTCTCATGATCTTGACTTTTGGGGAGCTACCTCCTAATCCAAACCATGACACTGTCTTCTTTCTCTCTCTCCATCCTGGGGCAGGGCTTTTCCTCTTGATTAAAAATTTCACTCTGAAAGACGGTGGAAGGAGATGGACACCATCAGCCCTCGGTGCCCGCGTGACCGCCCGTACGGTGCGAGGCTACCTCGGGGACAACCGTAGACACGTAAAGTTGATGTTTTTTCAGTCTATTTTTAAATTTTTTTTTATTATTATGATGATTCTAATTATTGGGATTGAATCCAGGGGTGCTCTACCACTGAGCTACACCCCCATCCATTTTTATTTTCAGACAGAGTCTGGCGAAGTGGCTGAGGCTGGCCTCACGCCTGCCGTCCTCCTTCCTCAGCCTCCCAGGTTGCTGGGATCCCACCATATCCAGCTTCACTCTTTTCTTCATTGGACTCAGTGGACTGCACCCATTTTTAACATACTATTATTTCTCTATTTTTTTGTATTTTGTCTCTTTTTTTTCTCCTGGGCTCCCAGATGACTCCCCCCCCCCCCGCCCTTTTCGGGAAGTTATTCGAACAGCCGGCAGGGAGTGAAACGTGCCATGGCTGCCCGCTCCACTGTCTGTGACCAGTTATGATCCATTTTGTGTTGCTATCACAAAATACCTGAGGCCGGGTGAAGTAGAAAGAAAAAAGGTAGACCCCAGGATTCTGATGGTTGGAAGGCCATAACGGCATTCCTCGGGCTGTGGTAAGGGCCACCCAGCTGTGTTACAATATGGCGGAGAAGGAGGAAGGTAAGGGCCACCCAGCTGTGTTACAATATGGCGGAGAAGGAGGAAGGTAAGGGCCACCCAGCTGTGTTACAATATGGCGGAGAAGGAGGACGGTAACCACCCACATTCAGGAGGTACTAGGAGTGTGGTGCACGGCACAGCCTCCCTGGACAGCAACCCACTCTCATGAGACCTAATTCCGTCATAGTGGATGGACACCGTCCCCTTGGGACACCATTAATCCCACCTCTTCGAGGTCCCACCACCTCAATCCCGTTAATCTTCCAGCAAACTATCTTCAAACCACCGTCCTGTCCGACAAGTCTCTGGGCGCCATCCATTCCCTGGCGCCATTTTGAAACCGACCCAAGTTGAGAACCCGGCAGCTGGGCACCTCCAGGACCCTCATTCCGGTGACCACACGTGCAAGCCGTGGCCGACCTGGAGGGCAGTGACCAGCTCAAGAGATTTAGGGCTTTAGGAGCCATCAAGGGAGCTAAGAATAGAATCGTAATGAAAGCCACCAAATCGCCAACCCCCCTGCCGCGGTCTCCATGAGTCCATCTAATCCTCCATCGAGGTTCAGGAGGGCAACCGACTGTCTCCCTAGAGCCACGGACGTTAGGTCGTTGGTGGCTGCAGAAAAAGACACTCGGCTCTGTAGGGATTTCACAGACGTGATTATGTCACAAAGTCCCCGGGGATTTAGGCGGTGGCTTCGTGCACTCTGGTCCTTTTGTGCCGAGAAGGAAAATCCCACGGAATTTAGGGCTTCGTCATCGTCTTACCGAGGCACGAGGATCTGCTTAGTCACAGAGCCTGACAGATAAGTCCCCGGACCAGCGCTCTCGGGGATGAGACCCAAAGGGGTCACCAGACAAGCACCGTCACGTTTCCGGGAAGGGGGACAGCTCGTCCTTTTCGATGGCTTTTCTCCTCGGGGTTTGGAACAAGGAGGACTCACGCTACGTGCCCCCAGCACTGGGTCCCCGCTATGGTTGGCATTTTGGGTGTCCTCCAAAGAGCTCCCGGGTTAGGCAGCCCAGGAGAGCTCAGAGGTGACATGACTGGACGGTGAGAGCTGTCCCCTCCTCAGTGCGTTTGATGGGTTCAGAATTCGAAGGCACAACTGGGAGAAGGTGGAGACCAGAGGCCGGTGGGTCGTAGTTGGAGGAAGTAGGTCGCTGGGAACATGCTCTGAGGGACTATATCTTGTCCCTGGCTTTTTGGGAGACTATACCATGTCCCTGGCTTCTCCCTGTCCCCTCTTTCTGTCCCCCCTCGTCTTTCCGGCTACCAAGAGCTGAGCAAAGTTCTCGTCATGTGTCTTGGGTACAATGACACGAAGCTGACTGGTGCATGAGACCCACCGATGGGGCTGGGTGGTGGGTTGGCGTGATTCATGAGCTGCAGACGTGATGATCCATGGGCCCGTGCTGGCATCCTGAAGAGATGGGGCCCCGGGGAGGTGATTAGGGCCTTTTGTCACCCTCTGTGGTCATTCCCTACCACGATGCCATCTGCCATGTGGTGGTGTAGCCAGTAGGTCCCCACCAGAGGTGAGTGGGTGCTCAGGGACCTTCAGAACGATGAGCTAAGAACCCTTTTTCCTTTAGGAGCACTCGTCTTCAGGTATTGTGTGATAGCAACACAAAACAGACAAATGGATCCACTGGATGACGTGCTCTTGGACGAGACGCTGGGGTGACAAGATACTCGGGTGGCAATTTCCCTTCCTTCTGATGATCTTCTCTAGTATCTTGTCACCCTGTCCTTCACAGAGAGTTCCTTGTCTTCATTCGATGTCATGACAGCCCTGATGTAACTCAGCTCCGCCATTTTGATGGTACTGATAGGGCTCTTGGGTCCACCCATTCTATGAGAATTATCAACACCGTTCCTCCTAATTCTGGTTAAAAATGTTAACAAGTGGAAGTATTTCGAGGTATTTGGGGCCACATTCCACTGTAAGGCTGTGTGCCCAAATGATCCAAGCATGGGGTGGCTGCCATCTTGGATCCCGTTACTCAAAGGATGCGAGTGGTGTTTTTTCCCCCGCTACAAGTTTTGTGGTGTCTGCTGCTCCCTCCGTCGACAGGGGCAGCCACAGGCTCAGCCTCGCTAGCTGTCAAGGCACCTGCTAGGAGCGGGAAGATATTTCCAGGAACGGATACCGCAGAGCGAGCGTCCCTGTGTCCTCGTCAAAGCAGATCAGGAAGGGTGACCAGCCTTGGCTCGAGTCGCGTGGTGTGCTTGAGTGCTCACGGAACCTCCTTTGATTTCTCCTGTTCTGTTAGACTCTATTTTATCTTGTTAGCAACACTCAACAGGAAAAAAAAAATCAGGCTCACCACACGGGTAACCTAGGAGTGGTGTGCGGAGGGTCTTTAAAATTCTCCATCTTGCTTAACTGAGCACCTATTTATCACCTGGCCTCTCTCCTCCTGGTCTCTGACGACTATGGTTCTGCTTCTCTGAGTTTGATTGTTTCAGATCATCCATGTTAGGGTGTAGAGACGAGGTGTCCCCTCAGAGTTCACATGTGAGAGCATGCAAGAAAGCTCACAGGTGAAATGAGTGGGTTAGGAGAGGTGTAGACTCATAGTGGATTAATCCACTTGGATGGACTCACTGGGTGTAGACTCATAGTGGATTAATCCACTTGGATGGACTAACTGGGTGGTCACTGTAGGCAGGTGGGAGTGGCTGGAGGAGGGGTCCCTGGGCTGTACCTTTGAGGTCTCTGTCCTGTCCCTGGTGAGCAGAGCTCTCTCTGCTTCCTGGTGCAACCTCATAGTGGATTAATCCACTTGGATGGACTCACTGGGTGGTGACGGCAGTAGGTGGGGTGTGGCTGGAGGAGGGGGTCCCTGGGCTGTGCCTTGGGGGTCTCGGTCCTGTCCCTGGTGAGCAGAGCTCTCTCTGCTCCCTGGTGCCCTGTCCTGAGCTGCTCTCCTCCTCCAGGCCCTGCCGCCATTTTGTTCTGCCTCCCCTTGGGCCAGAGCCAGGGAGTCGGCCACCAGGGACTGAGCCTTGGACACCAGGAGCCCCAGATCAATTTCTCCTCCTCCTCTAAATGCTCATGTGTGAGACGGTACAGGAACATTCAGAGGTGAAATGATTGGGTTGTGACAGGTGTAGACTCATAGTGGATTAATCCACTTGAATGGACTCACTGGGTGGTGACTGCAGCAGGTGGGGTCTGGCTGGAGGAGGGGGTCCCTGGGCTGTGCCTTTGGGGTCTCTGTCCTGTCCCTGGTGAGCAGAGCTCTCTCTGCTCCCTGGTGTAACCTAATAGTGGATTAATCCACTTGGATGGACTCACTGGGTGGTGACTGCAGCAGGTGGAGTGGGGCTGGAGGAGGGGGTCCCTGGGCTGTGCCTTGGGGGTCTCTGTCCTGTCCCTGGTGAGCAGAGCTCTCTCTGCTCCCTGGTGCCCTGTCCTGAGCTGCTCTCCTCCTCCAGGCCCTGCCGCCATCTTGTTCTGCTCCCCTTGGGCCAGAGCCATGGAGTCGGCCACCAGGGACTGGACCTCTGAATCCACGAGCCCCAGATAAACTTCAATCGTCTTCCCCTGGGTATTCTCACCCCCTTGTCTTTATCCACTCATCCAGTGATGGACACTGGCTGACCGTCCGTCCATACCCTGGCCATTTGCAATACCGCAGCCGTGGACTGGGGACTGCAGATGCGTCTTCGTCGTTGGATTTCGTGTCCTTGGGAGAGATACCCAAATATCTTGATTTTTCTGGATGCAGCTGGAAGCGTTTGAGCGCCTGGTGACAGCGCCCTGTTCTCTTCCCCGCTCTGAGACGTCCCTGCAGATGACACCTTTCCCGTCGGCTCCCCTCTCCTAACACCTCGCTGCGTGAGAATGTACCTGCGAGGGCTCTTGCTTTTCTCTCCTCGCGAGGGGGGAGGAAATAATACCGCGGCTGACATCTGGCCCCTTTCTCGCGCTGGATTCCCATCTGGGCTGTGCCTCTCCCCACACAACATCTGCCGGCTCCTTTTTTTAAAAAATTTGGGAGGTCCTCCGCCTGCCATTTTCCTGAGGCTGCCTCCACTTTTTTCAGGGAACGGAAATGAATAGACAGACCCGCCCATCCCCAGCGGGCGTCACGACTCAAGGGACTGACCCCACGTGGAACCAGATGGTGGGCGACATTGCCCTTGCGTGCAGGTCAGCTCCTCCCCTAGCTCCGTGTCCACTTCCAGGACCTGAGAGCCAAGCCCCCCAGGAGGCCCATTCCCCAGCCTTCTGATGACCTTCCCTCCGTCTTTTCTGGGTGGACCTGGATTGGGTTCCACGCCTGATATTGGGCTTGGCATTGGTGGGTCCCTCTGTCCACCTCCCATTGCTATAATGAGATACCCGAGACCCCTTCACGGGTAGAGAAAATGGTTTTTTTTAGCTCGAAGTTCACGAATGTCCAGAGCAGGACACTGGATGCCATTTTGCTCCGCTGAGCACCCCTTGGTGCCTCTGCTCACGGCAGGGGTCTCACAGGGACCTGAATAATCCCTTCCCACCCCCCCGCATCACCTGCATGATCCAGCCACCGTCTACACAGCCTGTGCCCAAAGCTGACCTGCACCAGAGCAGGGGCATGTCCAGCAGGTGCGACTCCGAGATCCTTCAGCTGCGGGGACTGGTGGGGACACTCGCTCCCTTGGAGAAGCTGGGGAAGCAGGAGGGGTCACCCGTTGACCAGAGCAATGGTCCACGAGGACGGAGGACCCCATGGGCAGCTCACGGTCCACCTGGGGTCAGGAGCTGCCCTGGAACCCGTGATGTGCAACAGAGACGTTGGTACTGAGCCAACGCTGTGTGACTCTGTCTGTCCCCGGGAAGGAGTGACAAGGGGGTTAGACTTGGGGGTGGACGTCCTTCAGGATGACTTAGGCTGAGGGTGACCAGCAGCTGGAGGAGGTCACCAGAAGAGGACGGAGGGACTTGTGCGATTTCGGGGAGACGCTTTGACAGCAGTTGCCAGACAGCGGGCGGCTTAGGCGGGACAACCGGGTGGTGGAAAAGTCACCCGTTTGCCCACAAGATGGTGGGCGCCCACCGAGAACCCGGAGGACATGCGATGGATCCTCGATGGCTCCTTATGTCCCTTACGCAGAGGGACTGGACAACTGTCCACTCTGCAGAAGGCAAAGGACGGTCCCATCTCAGGAGATCCACTCTTCCCAGTCACCTCCCTCTGACCCAACGTCCTAAGGGTCAGCGATGTCAGGAAGTGAGGGTTTTGCAGAAAGATGTTCCAGGGAAGCAGGGTCCGTGGGCATGGGTCAATGTCCCCCAGAGGGACAGAATGCATAAAGGTGTGTGTCTATGGAAAGACGTGGGCTCGTGGGATGGTCCCAGTGGGAAGCCCTCCATCTGCCGGGCGGCCATCAGGATGGACACGGGGAGGGGCTGATCTGACCCATGGAGCCCCAGGGCCTGCTGGAAGGCAGAGTCCCTTCTGGGTCCAGCCCGGGCGTCCATGGGTTCCCAGGGAAGGACGTGAACGGCTCCTGTGCTTCTCAGCTGCTGAGTGGACCTGGGAGCTATTTTTGTGCTCGGGGACATGGAAGGAAGGCCACCCTGTACCCAAAGGCAGAGAGGAGCCAGCCAGATGGGCTCGCCGGTCAGCGCCCGCCACGGTGACCTCCCGCCCAGGAGCTACAAATAGAAGCAGCCCTGGGACCTCCGGTGAAGGTCCAGGGTGACGACGGCCCCCGGTAAAGGGGACTCCGAGATGCCGTTGTGGGTTGTGCTTTGACGACACAGTGAGGTGACCGGGCAAGGCTCTGACCCAACGGGTCATTAAGCTCCTGCTTAGAGTCTGAGCTTTCTCATCTTGGATGCGGGCCCTGAGCCACCTCTGGTCACCACGCCGTCACGTTGGAGGATGGTGACGGTCTAAGGAATCCGTGCTGGACCTGCTTGACCATGGTGGGACCTCGGGTGGGAATCTCACGTGGAGGATGGGCTCCTCCTGGGTCAGGGGCCCCTCGTGCCATGGCCGTGTCCTCCCAAGGGACAGAGGAGGGGACACAGACCCAGAGGAGGACCCCGTGGACACAGAGGCAGAGACTGCAGTGAGGGGCCACCCGCCCAGGGCCACCTGGAGCCCAGGAGCTGGAGAGGCAGGAGGAGCCCCCTGGAGCCCTGGAGGGGAGCTGGACACCATGGTAGGAGGCGGGTCCTGTCCACCTCTGGACCCAGGACCTGGTGAGGAGGGAGCTGTGTCCAGTCGTCGCAGATCTGATGCTGGTTCTCCCCAAACTCCATTCCACGTGAATCCCCAGACCTCGGCCCAGGACCTGGTTTGAGGTGGGGAGTGGCCGCCCACCCGCTGTCCACCATGAGTCCATCCTTTCCATGGACCCCGAAGCACAAGTATCCCCCAGACCCGGGATGAAACCCTCCCACCCCTGAGCTGCCGGGATCCTCTCGTCCTTGGGGGTCGGTGTCCAGGGGTGACCATGACGGTTCTCGGGGACCCACGCAGACCCACAGGAGGGTCACTGCTCTCCCGCGGAGCTGACCCCCTCACTTCCTTAGCCTCGTCTTCAGATTTTTGTTGTTTTGTTCTTGTTGTTCTCCGCGTCACTTCGTCCTTCATGTTTACTGAGAAGAACTCGGGTGTTTGGTTGGGAGAGTCACGCGTCACATCCCAACCCGATGGGGACACTTTGCGCGTCTGTCACCTCTCGCGCTTCACCATCGCGGTGGGGAAGGAACGTGCCACCGTCTCTCAGCCAGCTCTTTTGAACTCTGTGCAAGGACGCGGATCCGGGACGATGCAGCTGGCGTCCTGAGTTAAACCTGTGCCTCTGTGAAGTCACCTTTGAGATCTGTGTCCCCTCCTCTGTCCCTGGGGAGGACACGGCCATGGCATGAGGGCCCCCTGACCCAGGAGGAGCCCATCTCAGGACCCTCCACTAGTGACCTCTGCAGAGACCCTGTTCCCACACCAGGTCCCACTCACAGGTCCTGGGGTCCAGCTGTGGACAGCACCCGCCCCCTTACCATGGTGTCCAGCTTTTCCTTCACGGCGCACAGAACAGCCTCCGGGGCAAGACTTGGCGGGAGCAGGTCTTCATTCCAATCCCCGCCTCCGGAAACTCTTCCCACAGAGGCGCTGAGAACCAGCCATCACTGGACACTGGAGCGTAGGTGTGGGTGGAGGGATGGGCGAACCAGACCCAGGGAGGTGCCCACCTGTCATGCCGGCCCCTCGGGAGGCTGAGGCAGGAGGATGGCAAGTGGGAGGCCAGCCTCGACCACTTAGCAACCTAGTGAGATCCTGCGTCAAAATAAGATATAAAAAGGGCTGGGGACGGGGACTCCGTGGTGAAGTCCCTTCTGGGTTCCATTCCTAGCCAGGTGACACCTCCAAATGGGATGTGGCTCTGCATCCAGAAATGGATTAATCCATTCACATTGTGACAAGTTCCATGGACGGATGGCCCCCTCCCAGGACAGACTTTGCCATAAATAGGGGCAGGACCCAGGCTGCGGAGTTTGGTGACAGCCTCCAAAGACTGACAAAGAGGCCACGGGAAGAGCAGATGGTCCCAGGGAGGCGGTGAGTTCTCCAGTTCCCAGGGTGCCGTGAGAATATTTAAGATCCTGGGAGATTTAGGGTGTTTCGTTATCCTCTCCATATTGGAAAAGTCCAGCGTCATCAGGAGATGGCGTCCGTCTGGACCTATTCCGGAAGTTTACATGAGGAGAGGAAGTAGACAGGGATCCAAAGGGAAATTCCCGAGTAGCTGGGATGACAGGCAGCACCACCGCGCCCAGCTAGTACCGAGTCTTTGAATGGACCTGGGAGGGAGCCGCCATATGCATTACGTAGTAACTGAGTCTTTGAATGGACCTGGGATGGAGCCGCCATATGCATTAAGTAGTACTCAGTCTTTGAATGGAACTGGGATGGAGCCGCCATATGCATTACGTAGTACTGAGTCTTTGAATGGACCTGGGATGGAGCCGCCATATGCATTAAGTAGTACTCAGTCT